>NC_034177.2:13380037-13440037 GCF_002021735.2 Oncorhynchus kisutch
TCCTCCGTGTACAACTTAGAACCACCAAATATTGCATGCAGAGCAATTGGGCGGGCCTTTACCACACTAATTATCAAAATCCAGAAAAGAGCTGTTAAATTCTACAACCACCTAAAAGGAAGCGATTCACAAACCTTCCATAACAAAGCCATCACCTACAGAGAGATGAACCTGGAGAAGAGTCCCCTAAGCAAGCTGGGCCTGGGGCTCTGTTCACAAACACAACACACACTACAGAGCCCCAGGACAGCAGCACAATTAGACCCAACCAAATCATGAGAAAACAAAAAGATAACTACTTAACACATTGGAAAGAATTAACAAAAAACAGAGCAAACTAGAATGCTATTTGGCCCTACACAGAGAGTACACAGCGGCAGAATACCTGACCACTGTGACTGACCCAAAATTAAGGAAAAGCCTTGACTATGTACAGACTCAGTGAGCATAGCCTTGCTATTGAGAAAGGCCGCCGTAGGCAGACATGGCTCTCAAGAGAAGACAGGCTATGTGCTCACTGCCCACAAAATGAGGTGGAAACTGAGCTGCACTTCCTAACCTCCTGCCCAATGTATGACCATATTAGAGAGACATATTTCCCTCAGATTACACAGATCTACAAAAAATTCGAAAACAAATCCAATTTTGAAAAACTCCCATATCTACTGGGTGAAATTCCACAGTGTGCCATCACAAGCAGCAAGATTTGTGACCTGTTGCCACGAGAAAAGGGCAACCAGTGAAGAACAAACACCATTGTAAATACAACCCATATTTATGCTTATTTATTTTATCTTGTGTCCTTTAGCCATTTGTACATTGTTAGAACACTGTATATATATATATAATATGACATTTGTAATGTCTTTACTGTTTTGAAACTTCTGTATGTGTAATGTTTACTGTTAATTTTTGTTGTTTTTCACTTTATATATTCACTTTGTATGTTGTCTACCTCACTTGCTTTGGCAATGTTAACACATGTTTCCCATGCCAATAAAGCCCTTGAATTGAATTGAATTGAGAGAGAGAGAGAGAGACAGACTGGGAAAGAGAGAGAGAGACAGAGACAGACACAGGCAGAGAGAGAGAGAGAGAGAGACGAGAGAGAGAGAGACATGACAGGCAGAGAGAGAGACCGAGAGAGAGAGATAGAGAGAGAGAGACATAGACAGGCAGAGAGAGAGAGAGACAGAGACAGGCAGAGAGAGAGAGAGAGAGAGACGAGAGAGAGACGAGAGAAGAGAGAGAGACAGAGAGAGAGACAGGCAGAGAGAGAGAGAGAGAGAGGCAGAGAGAGAGAGGCAGAGACAGAGACAGAGAGAGAGGGAGACAGGCAGAGAGAGAGAGGCAGAGACAGAGACAGAGAGAGAGAAAGACAGGCAGAGAGAGAGAGAGACAGCAGAGAGAGAGAGAGACAGAGACAGGCAGACAGAGACAGGCCAGAGAGAGAGAGAGAGAGAGGCAGAGGACATGCAGAGAGAGAGAGAGAGAGAGAGAGAGAGAGAGAGAGAGAGAGATAGAGACAGACACAGAGAGAGAGAAAGAGAGAGATAGAGACAGGCAGAGAGAGAAGGAGAGAGAGAGAGAGAGAGAGAGAGACAGACAGGCAGAGAGAGAGAGAGACAGTGACAGGCAGAGAGAGAGAGACAGAGACAGGCAGAGAGAGAGAGAGACAGAGACAGGCAGAGGACAGAGAGAGACAGTGACAGGCAGAGAGAGAGAGACAGAGACAGGCAGAGAGAGAGAGAGACAGAGACAGGCAGAGAGAGAGAGAGAGACAGGCAGAGAGAGAGAGAGAGAGAGAGAGAGAGAGAGAGAGACACTGTATATATATAATATGACATTTGTAATGTCTTTATTGTTTTGAAACGTATGTATGTGTAATGTTTACTGTTAATTTTGATGGTTTATTTAACTTTATATATTCACTTTATATATATCTACCTCACTTGCTTTGGCAATGTTAACACATGTTTCCCATGCCAATAAAGCCCCTTGAATTGAATTGAATTGAGAGAGAGAGAGAGAGAGAGACAGACTGGGAAAGAGAGAGAGAGACAGAGACAGACACAGGCAGAGAGAGAGAGAGAGAGAGAGAGAGAGAGAGACATAGACAGGCAGAGAGAGAGAGAGAGAGAGATAGAGAGAGAGAGACATAGACAGGCAGAGAGAGAGAGAGACAGAGACACACAGGGTCTTGGGGTGAGACAGGGATGCAGCTTAAGCCCCACCCTCTTCAACATATATATCTACGAATTGGCGCGGGCACTAGAACAGTCTGCAGCACCCGGCCTCACCCCACTAGAATCTGAAGTCAAATGTCTACTGTTTGCTGATGATCTGGTGCTTCTGTCACCAACCAAGGAGGGCCGACAGCAGCACTACAGTTGAAGTCGGAAGTTTACATCCACTCAGGTTGGAGTCATCGTTTTTCAACCACTCCACAAATTTCTTGTTAACAAGCTATAGTTTTGGTAAGTCGGTTAGGACATCTACTTTGTGCACGACATAAGTCATTTTTCCGACAGACAGATTATTTCACTTATAATTCACTGTATCACAATTACAGTGGGTCAGATGTTTACTTACACTAAGTTGACTGTGCCTTTAAACAGCTTGGAAAATTCCCAAAAATTATGTTATGGCTTTAGAAGCTTCTAATAAGCTAGTTGACATCATTTGAGTCAATAGGAGGTGTACCTGTGGATGTATTTCAAGGTCTACCTTCAAACTCAGTGCCTCTTTGCTTGACATCATGGGAAAATCAAAAGAAATCAGCCAAGAGCTCAGAAAAAAATTGTAGACCTCCACAAGTCTGGTTCATCCTTGGGAGCAATTTCCAAATGCATGAAGGTACCATGTTCATCTGTACAAACAATAGTACGCAAGTATAAACACCATTGGACCACACAGCTGTCATACCGCTCAGGAAGGAGATGCGTTCTGTCTCCTAGAGATGAACGTACTTTGGTGCGAAAAGTGCAAATCCCAGAACAACAGCAAAGGACCCTGTGAAGATGCTGGAGGAAACAGGTACAAAGTGTTTATATCCACAGTAAAACCAGTCCTACATCGACATAACCTGAAATGCTGCTCAGCAGGGAATATTGACTAGGATTAAATGTCAGGAATTGTGAAAAACTGAGTTTAAATGTATTTGGCTAAGGTGTATGTAAACCTCCAACTTCAACTGTACCTTGGCCTAAACATCAGCGCCACAGGTAACGTTCACAAAGCTGTGAGCGATCTGAGAGACAAGGCAAGAAGGGCCTTCTATGCCATGAAAAGGAACATAAAATTCGACATACCAATTAGGATCTGGCAAAAAATACTTGAATCTGTTATAGAACCCATTCCCCTTTATGGTTGAAAGGTCCACTCACCAACTAAGAATTCACAAAGTGGGACAAACACCAATTCAGACTCTGCATGCAGAATTCTTCAAAAATATCCTCAGTGGACAACGTAAAACACCAAATAATGCATGCAGAGCAGAATTAGGCCGATATCTGCTAATGATCATTATCCAGAAAAGAGACGTTAAATTCTACAACCACCTAAAAGGAAGCGATTCCCAAACCTTCCATAACAAAGCCATCACCTACAGAGAGATGAACCTGGAGAAGAGTCCCCTAAGCAAGCTGGTCCTGGGGCTCTGTTCACAAACACAAACACACCCTACAGAGCCCCAGGACAGCAGCACAATTAGACCCAACCAAATCATGAGAAAACAAAAAGATAATTACTTGACACATTGGAAAGAGTTAACAAAAAAACAGAGCAAACTAGAATGCTATTGGCCCTAAACAGAGAGTACACACGGCAGAATACCTGACCGAATACCTGACCAGAGAGAGAGAGACAGAGACAGGCAGAGAGAGAGAGAGAGGCAGAGAGAGAGAGAGAGAGAGAGAGAGAGAGAGAGAGAGAGAGAGAGAGAGAGGAGAGAGAGAGAGAGAGAGAGAGAGAGAGAGCACGCAGGGAATTCTACGCCATTAAAAGGAAATTCAAATTGAAATACCTATTAACATTTGGCTAAAACTAATTGAATATGTCATTGAACCAATTGCACTTTATGGCAGTGAGGTGTGGGGTCCACTTGCAAAACAAGATTTCATCAAATGGAACGAACACCCCATTGAAACCCTGCATGCAGAGTTATGTAAGATTCTCCTACATGTCCAGAGGAAAACTACAAACAATGCATGTAGGGCAGAATTAGGCCAATATCCACGAATAATAAAAACTCAAAAAAGAGCAATTCAGTTTTGGAAACATCTAAAATACAGTGACCCCCTCTCATTTCATTACCAAGCCCTGCAATGCCAAGAGTTGAGCAAAGAAAAGAGTCCCCTCATCCAGCTGGTCCTGGGGCTGAGTTCACATACTTGTTCTACTAACACACAGAAGCCTCAGGACCAGAACATCCAATCAATCAGTATAAACCAAATTACAACACAGTCAAAACAAAACTACATTGCTTATTGGGAAACACAAGCACAAACACAAAGCAAAATGCAGTGCTATCTGGCCCTAAATCGACAGTACATCGTGGCTAACTATTTGACCATGGTTATTGATCAAAACCTTAGAAAAACCTTGACAAAGTACAGGCTCAGTGAGCACAGCCTTGCCATTGAGAAGGGTAGACAGGAAAACCTGGCTCCCTGTAGAGGAAAGGCTGTGCAACCACTGCACTACAGCAGAACCTGAGACAGAGCTGCATTTCCTGACAACATGTCAAAAATATAAAACAATTAGAGAGTGTCATTACCCCAAATTTGAAACCCTTATTAAAGGTTTCAAAGACCTCTCTGATGAGAGTAGTCTACCCGTCCTGTTGGGGGAGGACGCAGAGAGCTGTGGGTTGGCAGCGCACTACATTGCTGCCTGCCATAAGTTGAGGGACAGTGTCTGACAGACCAATCAACCTGCACATGTCCTCTACTGTATGCTTATTGTTATTGTTCAATGTATGGTTATGTTGACCCTTGGTTATTGTTGTCCAATTGATAATTTTGAATCTCATTTTTATTTTATATTGTAAATATCCAAAATAAGCTTTGGCAATATGTACATTGTTACGTCATGCCAATAAAGTGAATTGAATTGAGAAAGGAGAGAAACAGAGAGAAAGGAGAGAATGAATACGGTGGCTTGAGAAGGAGAGTGAATGTGAAAGAGTAAGAAAGAGAGTGATTCCCTCCAGTCCCATATCCCTCCAGCCCCATATCCCTCCAGCCCCATATCCCTCCAGCCCCATAGCCCTCTAGCCCCATAGCCCTCCAGCCCCATAGCCCTCCAGCCCCATAGCCCTCCAGCCCCATAGCCTTCAGCCCCATAGCCCTCCAGCCCCATAGCCCTCCAGCCCCATAGCCCTCCACCCCCATAGCCCTCCAGCCCCATAGCCCTCCAGCCCCATAGCCTCCAGCCCCATAGCCCTCCACCCCCATAGCCCTCCAGCCCCATAGCCCTCCAGCCCCATAGCCCTCCACCCCCATAGCCCTCCAGCCCCATAGCCCTCCAGCCCCATAGCCCTCCAGCCCCATAGCCCTCCAGTCCCAAAGCCCTCCAGTCTCAAAGCCCTCCAGCCCCATAGCCCTCCAGCCCCATAGCCCTCCACCCCCAAAGCCCTCCAGCCCCATAGCCCTCCACCCCCATAGCCCTCCAGCCCCATAGCCCTCCAGCCCCATAGCCCTCCACCCCCATAGCCCTCCAGCCCCATAGCCCTCCAGCCCCATAGCCCTCCACCCCCATATCCCTCCAGCCCCATAGCCCTCCAGCCCCATAGCCCTCCAGTCCCAAAGCCCTCCAGCCCCATAGCCCTCTAGCCCCATATCCCTCCACCCCCATATCCCTCCACCCCCATATCCCTCCAGCCCCATAGCCCTCCAGCCCCATAGCCCTCCAGCCCCATAGCCCTCCAGCCCCATAGCCCTCTAGCGCCATAGCCCTCCACCCCCATATCCCTCCAGCCCCATAGCCCTCCAGTCCCAAAACCCTCCAGTCTCAAAGCCCTCCAGCCCCATAGCCCTCCAGCCCCATAGCCCTCCACCCCCAAAGCCCTCCAGCCCCATAGCCCTCCATCCCCATAGCCTCCCAGCCCCAAAGCCCTCCAGTCCCAAAGCTCCCCAGCCCCAAAGCCTCCCAGCCCCAAAGCCTCCCAGCCCCAAAGCCCTCCAGTCCCAAAGCCCCCCAGCCCCAAAGCCCCCCAGCCCCATAGGAAAGGCATCCTATATGCATTCAGCAGCCTGGGTTCAACGAGTGCGTTTCCATGAGTGAGCGTTTCATATAGGTAGGCTGGAAGAGGAGGGGGAGGGAGTAGGGCTTCTATATCTCAACAAGTATAATCACTCCCAGCTGTGTCCACTGAGAGAGAGAGACGGAGTGGGAGGGGGCTGAGAGAGAGAGAGGCAGAGAGAGAGAGAGAGAGAGAGAGAGAGAGAGAGAGAGGCAGAGAGGCAGAGAGAGAAACAGGCAGAAAGAGAGACCGGCAGAGAGAGAGACAGGGACAGGCAGAGAGAGAGACAGAGACACGCAGAAAGAGAGAGAGTGACAGGCAGAGAGAGAGAGAGAGAGAGGCAGAGAGAGAGAGAGGAACACACACAGAGTGAGAGAGGGACACATACACTGAGAGAGAGAAACACAGAAAGAGGAACACAAAGAGAGAGAGAATCACACAAACTGAGAAAGAGGAGCACACAGAGAGTGTGTATTCTTCTCTCTCTTAGTGTGTGTGTTCCTCTCTCTCTCAGTGTGTGTTCCTCTCACTGCGTGTTCCTCTCACTCTGTGTCTGTGCGTTCCTCTCTCTCTCTCTCTCTCTCTCTCTGTCTCTCTCAGTGTGTGTTCCTCTCTCAGTGTACTTCTCTCTGTATGTGTTCCTCTCTCTTTCTCTCTCTCTCAGTGTGTGTTCCTCTCTCAGTGTACCCTCTCTCTGTATGTGTTCCTCTCTCTCTCTCTCTGTGTGTGCGTTCCTCTCTCTCTCTCTCTCTGTGTGCGTTCCTCTCTCTTTCTCTCTCTCTCTCTCTCTCTCTCTCTCTCTCTCTCTCTCTCTGTGTGCGTTCCTCTCTCTTTCTCTCTCTCTCTCTCTCTCTCTCTCTCTCACTCTCTCTCTTTCTGCCTGTCTCTGTCTCTGTGTGTGCTCCTTGCTCTGTCAGTGTGTTTCTCTCTCTCTCTCTCAATTCAATTCAAGGGGCTTTATTGGCATGGGAAACATGTGTAAACATTGCCAAAGCAAGTGAGTTAGATAATATACAAAAGTGAAATAAACAATAAAAATTAACAGTAAACATTAGGCATACAGAAGTTTCTCTCTCACTCAATTCAATTCAATTCAAGGGGCTTTATTGGCATGGGAAACATGTGTTAACATTGCCAAAGCAAGTGAGGTAGATAATATATAAAGTGAATATATAAAGTGAAATAAACAATCAAAATTAACAGTAAACATTACACATACATAAGTTTCAAAACAATAAAGACATTACAATGTCATGTCATATTATATATATACAGTGTCTCTCTCTACCTCTCTCTCTCTCTCTCTCTCTCGCTCTCTCTCTCTCTCTCAGTGTGGTCCTCTGTGTGTGTATATTCCTCTCTCTCTCCCCCCCCCCCTCTCTCTCTCTCTCTCTGTCCCTCAATCAGTGTGTGTTCCTTTCTCTCAGTGTGTGTGTTTCTCTCTCTCAGTGTGTGTTCCTCTCTCTCTCAGTGTGTGTGTTCCTCTCTCTCTCAGTGTGTGTTCCTCTCTCTTCTCAGTGTGTGTGTTCCTCTCTCTCTCTCACTGTGTCCCTCTCTCTCAGTGTGTGTTCCTCTCTCTTCTCAGTGTGTGTTCCTCTCTCTTCTCAGTGTGTGCGTTCCTCTCTTTCTCACTGTGTCCCTCTCTCTCAGTGTGTGTTCCTCTCTCTGTGTGTGTACATCCTCTCTCTCTCAGTGTGTGTTCCTCTCTCTCTCAGAGTGTGTTCCTCTCACTTTGTGAGAGGAGGGGAAAGGAGAGGGGAAAGTGAGAAAAGAGGGGGAGGAGTGGGAGGTGGTGAGAGGGGGAGGAGGGGAGAGGAGGTGAGAGGAGAGGGGAGGAGGGGGGAGAAGGGGATGAGGTTAGAGGAGAGTGGGAGGAGGGGAGAGGAAGTGAGAGAAGAGTGGGAGGAGGGGAGAGGAGAACGGGAGGAGTCTGTGTTGTTGTGGCTTTGAAACCAGTCTCTCTATTCTAACCGCCAGGGTCAAATGCAGGTTACACAGGACGTATGTGTGTGTGTGTGTGTGTGCGTGCGTGCGTGCGTGTGTGTGTGTGTGTGTGCGTGCGTGTGTGTGTGTGCGTGTGTGGGATATAATTGTCAACATAGCTATCAACCATACCTTAACCCTTTATATCTAGAACAGAATGTAGGGGTTAGAGGCCAGGGGATGTGTAGTCTTAGGTTGAGGTGATGGGTAAACTACAGATTAGGTTGAGGTGACTGGTGAACTACAGATTAGGTTGAGGTGACTAGTGAACTACAGATTAGGTTGAGGTGACTGGTGTACTACAGATTAGGTTGAGGTGACTAGTGAACTACAGATTAGGTTGAGGTGATTCGGTTGAGGTGACTAGTGAACTACAGATTAGGTTGAGGTGATTGGTGAACTACAGATTAGGTTGAGGTGACTAGTGAACTACAGATTAGGCTGAGGTGACCGGTGAACTACAGATTAGGTTGAGGTGATGGGTAAACTACAGATTAGGTTGAGGTGACTGGTGAACTACAGATTAGGTTGAGGTGATGGGTAAACTACAGATTAGGTTGAGGTGACCGGTGAACTACAGATTAGGTTGAGGTGATGGGTAAACTACAGATTAGGTTGAGGTGACTGGTGAACTACAGATTAGGTTGAGGTGACTAGTGAACTACAGATTAGGTTGAGGTGACTGGTGTACTACAGATTAGGTTGAGGTGACTAGTGAACTACAGATTAGGTTGAGGTGACTGGTGAACTACAGATTAGGTTGAGGTGACCGGTGTACTACAGATTAGGTTGAGGTGACCGGTGTACTACAGATTAGGTTGAGGTGACCGGTGTACTACAAATTAGGTTGAGGTGATGGGTAAACTACAGATTAGGTTGAGGTGACTGGTGAACTACAGATTAGGTTGAGGTGACCGGTGTACTACAGATTAGGTTGAGGTGACCGGTGTACTACAGATTAGGTTGAGGTGACCGGTGTACTACAAATTAGGTTGAGGTGATGGGTAAACTACAGATTAGGTTGAGGTGACTGGTGTACTACAGATTAGGTTGAGGTGACTGGTGAACTACAGATTAGGTTGAGGTGACTGGTGAACTACAGATTAGGTTGAGGTGACTGGTGAACTACAGATTAGGTTGAGGTGACTGGTGAACTACAGATTAGGTTGAGGTGACTGGTGAACTACAGATTAGGTTGAGGTGGCTGGTGAACTACAGATTAGGTTGAGGTGACTGGTGAACTACAGATTAGGTTGAGGTGACTGGTGAACTACAGATTAGGTTGAGATGACTGGTGAACTACAGATTAGGTTGAGGTGACTGGTGAACTACAGATTAGGTTGAGGTGACTGGTGAACTACAGATTAGGTTGAGGTGACTGGTGAACTACAGATTAGGTTGAGGTGACTGGTGACAACGTGTGCTATACACTGAATGTACAAAACATTAGGAATAGAGGTCGACCGATTAATCGGAATGGCCGATTTTTACACCTTTATTTAATCTTTATTTAACTAGGCAAGTCAGTTAAGAACACATTCTGATTTTCAATGACGGCCTAGGAATGGTGGGATAACTGCCTTGTTCAGGGGCAGAACAACAGATTTTTACTTTGTCAGCTCGAGGGATCCAATCTTGCAACCTTACAGTTAACTAGTCCAACGCTCGAACCACCTGCCTCACGAGGAGCCCGCCTGTTACGCGAATGCAGTAAGAAGCCAAGGTAAATTGCTAGCTAGCATTAAACTTAATCAATCATAATCACTAGTTATAACTACACATGGTAGATGATATTACTAGTTTATCTAGCATGTCCTGCGTTGCATATAATCACAGTGCGCATTCACGAAAAAGGACTGTCGTTGCTCCAATGTGTACCTAACCATAAACATCAATGGGGCGGCAGGGTAGCCTAGTGGTTAGAGCGTTGGACTAGTAACCGAAAGGTTGCAAGTTCGAATCCCCGAGCTGACAACGTACAAATCTGTCGTTCTGCCCCTGAACAGGCAGTTAATCCGCTGTTCCTAGGCCCTCATTGAAAATAAGAATCTGTTCTTAACTGACTTGCCTAGTAAAATAAAGGTTAGAAAAAATGCCTTTCTTAAAATCAATACACAGAAGTATATATTTTTAAACCTGCATTTATTATCTAAAAGAAATCCAGGTTAGTAGGCAATATTAACCAGGTAAAATTGTGTCAGTTCTCTTGCGTTCATTGCACGCAGAGTCAGGGTATATGCAACAGTTTGGGCCGCATGGCACATTGCGAACTAATTTGCCAGAATTTTACGTAATTATGACATAACATTGAAGGTTGTGCAATGTAACAGGAATATTTAGACTTAGGGATGCCACCCGTTCGATAAAATACAGAACGGTTCCGTATTTCACTGAAAGAATAAACGTCTTGTTTTCGAAATGATAGTTTCCAGATTTGACCATATTAATGTCATAAGGCTCGTATTTCTGTGTGTTATGTTATAATTAAGTCTATGATTTGATATTGAAATACAAATGGTATAGAGAGAAATAGTCCTATAATTCCTATAATAACTACAACCTAAACTTCTTACCTATATTGAAGACTCTTTAAAAGGCACCACCAGCTTTCATATGTTCTCATGTTCTGAGCAAGGAACTTAAACGTAAGCTTTCTTACATGACACATATTGCACTTTTACTTTCTTTTCCAACACTTTGTTTTTGCATTATTTAAACCAAATTGAACATGTTTCATTATTTATTTGAGGCTAAATTGATTTTATTGATGTACTATATTAAGTTAAAATAAGTGTTAATTCAGGTTTGTTGTAATTGTCATTATTACAAATACATTTCTTTTTAAATCGGCCGATTAATCGGTATCGGCTTTTTTTGTCCTCCAATAATTGGTATCGGTATCGGCTTGAAAAATCATAATTAGAGGTCGACCTCTAATTAGGAACACCTTCTTAATATTGAGTTGCACCCCATTTTGCCGTCAGAACAGCCTCAATTCATCGGGGTGTGGACTCTACTCTCTCGAAAGCATTCCACAGGGATGCTGGCCCATGTTGACTCCAATGATTCCCACAGTTGTGTCAAGTTGGCTGGATGTCCTTTGGGTGGTGGAACATTCTTGATACACACGAGAAACTGTTGAGCATGAAAAACTCAGCAGCATTGCAGTTCTTGACACACTCATACCGGTGCACCTACTACCATACCCCGTTCAAAGGCACTTATGTCTTGCCCATTCACCCTCTGACTAGCACCAATACAGAATCCATATTTCAATTGTCTCAAGGCTTAAAAATCCTTCTTTAACCTGTTTCCTCACCTTCATCTACACTGACGGGAGAGAATTTAACAGGTGACATCAATAAGGAATCATAGTTTTCACCTGGATCCACCTGGTCGGTCTGTCATGGAAAGAGCAGGTGTTCATAATGTTTTGTGAACTCATGTGATATTAGGATGAGACAGAGGTAACTGATTCTCTTGTTCAATGATTTTACTAGTATGCTACAGTAGTTGTACAGTACAGTCATTAGACTCTTACCGTTCTCAGGCTGCTCCTTGATGTCAGACTCACTCTGCTGGTTGGGACTCTCTGACTGGCCATCTACAGAGAGAGAGAGAGAGAGAGAGAGAGAGGAAGGTGAAAGGCCGTAAGGGACTGGAGGAAGGGTCTCACAAGCAGTCCAACTTTCAGATGAGCCAAAATGGCACGGTTTTATTCAACAAGGCGATATCATGGATATATAAACGATAAGATAAGATTGTGAAACATGCAGAATCCATAAAAACACTTGGATGGGTTCTATTTAATAATGTTTACATACTGTTTTACTCATTTCATATGTACAGTGGGGAGAACAGGTATTTGATACACTGCCGATTTTGCAGGTTTTCCCACTTACAAAGCATGTAGAGGTCTGTAATTTTTATCATAGGTACACTTCAACTGTGAGAGACGGAATCTAAAACAAAAATCCAGAAAATCACATTATATGATTTTTAAGTAATTCATTTGCATTTTATTGCATGACATAAGTATTTGTTCACCTATCAACCAGTAAGAATTCCGGCTCTCAAAGACCTGTTAGTTTTTCTTTAAGAAGCCCTCCTGTTCTCCACTATTTACCTGTATTAACTGCACCTGTTTGAACTCGTTACCTGTATAAAAGACACCTTCCACACACTCAATCAAACAGACTCCAACATCTCCACAATGGCCAAGACCAGAGAGCTGTGTAAGGACATCAGGGGTAAAATTGTAGACCTGCACAAGGCTGGGATGGGCTACAGGACAATAGGCAAGCAGCTTGGTGAGAAGGCAACAACTGTTGGCGCAATTATTAGAAAATGGAAGAAGTTCAAGATGAGGGTCAATCACCCTCGGTCTGGGGCTCCATGCAAGATCTCACCTCGTGGGGCATCAATGATCATGAGGAAGGTGAGGGATCAGCCCAGAACTACACGGCAGGACCTGCTCAATCACCTGAAGAGAGCTGGGACCACAGTCTCAAAGAAAACCATTAGTAACACACTACGCCGTCATGGATTAAAATCCTGCAGCGCACGCAAGGTCCCCCTGCTCAAGCCAGCATCTGTCCAGGCCCATCTGAAGTTTACCAATGACCATCTGGATGATCCAGAGGAAGAATGGGAGAAGGTCATGTGGTCTGATGAGACAAAAATAGAGCTTTTTGGTCTAAACTCCACTCGCCGTGTTTGGAGGAAGAAGAAGGATGAGTACAACCCCAAGAACACCATCCCAACCGTGAAGCATGGAGGTGGAAACATCATTATTTGGGGATGCTTTTCAGCAAAGGGGACAGGACGACTGCACCGTATTGAGGGGAGGAGGGATGGGGCCATGTGTCGCGAGATCTTGTCCAACAACCCCCTACCCTCAGTAAGAGCATTGAAGATGGGTCGTAGCTGGGTCTTCCAGCATGACAACGACCCGAAACACACAGCCAGGGCAACTAAGGAGTGGCTCCGTAAGAAGCATCTGAAGGTCCTGGAGTGGCCTAACCAGTCTCCAGACCTGAACCCAATAGAAAATATTTGGAGGGAGCTGAAAGTCCGTATTGCCCAGCGACAGCCCAGAAACCTGAAGGATCTGGAGAAGGTCTGTATGGAGGAGTGGGCCAAAATCCCTGCTGCAGTGTGTGCAAACCTGGTCAAGAACTACAGGAAACATATGATCTCTGTAATTGCAAACAAAGGTTTCTGTACCAAATATTAAGTTCTGCTTTTCTGATGTAATGCAGTAAAATGCATAATAATTACTTAAAAATCATACAATGTGATTTTCTGGATTTTTCTTTTAGATTCCATCTCTCACAGTTGAAGTGTACCTATGATAAAAATGACAGACCTCTACATGCTTTGTAAGTAGGAAAACCTGCAAAATTGGCAGTGTATCAAATACTTGTTCTCCCCACTGTATCTACTGTATTATATTCTACTGTATTTTGGTCAATGCCACTCCAACATTGCTCGTTCTAATATTTATGTATTACAACTAGTTTTTTTACATTTGTGTGTATTGTTGTGTATTGTTAGATATTACTGCACTGTTGGAGCTAGGAACACAAGCATTTCACTACACCTGCAATAACATCTGTTAAATATGCTTATGTGACCAATAACATATGTTAAATATGTGTATGTGACCAATACAATTTGACTTGATTTGATTTCTTTAGCCACAATACTCATTTCTATCAAATTGGACTTGCATAGCGTCATTCCACAAACACATTGGTCTCTTCGCATTTGTCACTATAGTACTGTAACTGTGAGTGTGTTTGTGCGTGCGGTCGGTCGGTCGGTCGGGGTTGCCCACTGTCTGAGAGAGCAAACCCAACCCGTAGGCTACTCTGTGTGTGTGTGTGTGTGTGTTCGCGCGCAGGTGAAACCCTAGTCCCTGTGTCTCCAGCTCTGCGATCAGTGTCTGTCTCCCCCCCTGGCCTGTGCATCGACTGTATACTGGCACAGCCAGAGCCCCACAGCGTAGGACTGCACCAGAAGTGTGTCAGTGTCTTTACAGTACTATCCAGTGTGTCAGTGTCTTTACAGTACTGTCCAGTGTGTCAGTGTCTATACAGTACTATCCAGTGTGTCAGTGTCTTTACAGTACTATCCAGTGTGTCAGTGTCTATACAGTACTGACAGTGTGTCAGTGTCTTTACAGTACTGACAGTGTGTCAGTGTCTATACAGTACTATCCAGTGTGTCAGTGTCTATACAGTACTATCCAGTGTGTCAGTGTCTTTACAGTACTATCCAGTGTGTCAGTGTCTATACAGTACTATCCAGTGTGTCAGTGACTTTACAGTACTATCCAGTGTGTCAGTGTCTATACAGTACTATCCAGTGTGTCAGTGTCTATACAGTACTATCCAGTGTGTCAGTGTCTCTACAGTACTATCCAGTGTGTCAGTGTCTATACAGTACTATCCAGTGTGTCAGTGTCTTTACAGTACTGACAGTGTGTCAGTGTCTATACAGTACTATCCAGTGTGTCAGTGTCTATACAGTACTATCCAGTGTGTCAGTGTCTTTACAGTACTATCCAGTGTGTCAGTGTCTATACAGTACTATCCAGTGTGTCAGTGTCTTTACAGTACTATCCAGTGTGTCAGTGTCTATACAGTACTATCCAGTGTGTCAGTGTCTTTACAGTACTATCCAGTGTGTCAGTGTCTTTACAGTACTATCCAGTGTGTCAGTGTCTATACAGTACTATCCAGTGTGTCAGTGTCTTTACAGTACTATCCAGTGTGTCAGTGTCTCTACAGTACTGACAGTGTGTCAGTGTCTTTACAGTACTATCCAGCGTGTCAGTGTCTATACAGTACTATCCAGTGTGTCCGTGTCTTTACAGTACTATCCAGTGTGTCAGTGTCTCTACAGTACTGACAGTGTGTCAGCGTCTTTACTGTACCGACAGTCCACTAAGGTAGCTGTGGGTGTCTGTGTTGAAAGGTGTTATGTGTCAGGCGTCAGGGGAGGTTTTCTGGGATGTCAGGGGGGGTTTCTGAGGTGTCTGTTGGAGGTGGAATGGGTAAGGAGCAGGGGAATTTGTAGGTGGGAAAGGTAAAGGAGAATTGGACATTTGGTGAAAACATAAGCCTGCAGCAACAACAGCCTCCATCGCTCATAAACCAACAAAAAAAACACACTTGACGGACATTTTTTTTTGCTAATGTTTAACAGTGTCATTAGCGGTGACAGCCATGATGGAATTGACGTTTAACAAACGCCGTTCTTGTGGGGAAGAAGTTGGCTCCTCTCCTATTTATGGGTGTTACTGCTGCCAAAATGGCAGAGGAACATACCCTCTGGGTGATTTAGCTGCTGCTGGCTTGTATCGATCTGACGGGTGTTGGGATTGGGATAAATATTACCCATCTCCACTTTGGGAGTCGGAAGAAGAGATATGACTCTAGGCCTGCTAGGGTGACAGGATGACAGGGCCTGGTATTGCTGCTACTCATAGACTGAAAGCCGATTCACTGAAATGGGTTGCTTGTGTTCTACTGAAATGGGTACAAGAAGTTTGCCAGAGCACTGAAATTGTTCCAAGATTAGGTAGTTGTTTTAACAAGGCTGAGGTAAAAACTAACCATGGCGTTTTCTTCTCTCTCTCTGGTAGAGGCAATGGCTGGATAGAGAAATCAGACTGAGTACTTCAGTGAAGTACTCCAGTGAAGTATAAATATGTAACCAAATGTTTATCTCTAAAATAAAGATTTTTTTTAAAGGCTTTGATCAGTCGGAGAGAGTGCAACAGTCCATTACCGAAGAAACCAACGACGCGAAGAAACGTTAAAAATGAAACCGTTCAGATCATACATGAATGGAACGTGAAACGGGCACAAAAGCGAGGGAAAAAAGTAGAGTGCGTCGCTCAAAAAATAAAAAAATTGCCCATCAATTTCCCTCCACTCGCAAGACAAAGTAAACAATTTAGAGAGAACTTGTTTGCATTCTGCTCAGCGTTTGTGGTCTGCTTCAACAGCTTAAAACAAAGGCAATCTGGAGGCCCGAGGAACAAAACATCCCCCCAGCAACCGAACAGAGGCGGCTGAAAGCGGGGGGGGGGTTCAGCGGGGATAAGGGACTGGGTGCTGCTGGGTTTGGGTGGGGGGGTATTTTCACACAGCTCTCCCCCATCCTCCCTCCCGCCCCCATATTCTACCCTGGCGAACTCACACGCCTTTCCCCCCTCGCTAATTAAATATGCAAATTAGGCGTGAGACCCAGAATCTGTGTGTCACATCTGCAATCACTCCCTGTTGAGGACCCTCAGAGCTCCTGTTGAGGACCCTCAGAGCTAGGAGAGCGGGGGATGACAAAAACCCTGCCTGATTAAAACAAAAAGAGAAGAAAAAAACCACACAGAAACACACACATTAAACAACAAACAGCCGTCACAAACAGGGCCTGTTCACGTTGCCTTCAGCCTCTATACAAGTCCCCTAACAAGCCGCTCTTACTCTTTGTCTCTCGCCGTCTGAGGGGAGGAGGAAAGGAGGACTAAAGCCAGGGGCATAGGGCTCGCTCATCTCCCACCCTCACTACTACGGCTAAGGCCCCCCTACAGCACCATAGATCAACGTCCGGATAAGGGGCCATTCATTATTGTTACAGCATTATGAATATGCACTGTCATGGAATTTATCGGTCCTTATTGGAGGCATTAATAGATTACAGAATTAGTGACACAGCTCCTTCTACGACGGCCAATAACTTCATATGACTAATTAACCGTCCGAGCTGCATGAGGCGGTAATTTCATGGCCGTCATGAGACCGAGAAAAGCCTGAGTCGTATTCATTACTTCACACTGTAGCAGAACTGTTTGCTACAGGCTGTAACTATGGTGCATACGTTACTTTTCGATACCTGGCTAGACCAGAAATGCGCTTGTCCACAGGGCCTCTAAACTTTTATGAGCAGAACCTCGTCTCTAAAACGGGCCAATCTTAAACACTATTAAACACACACTCTCTCAGGTCATCCCTGTGTCTGTGGTGGCCTGCCTCCCTCTCCTCTCCTCTCCTCTCCTCTCCTCTCCTCTCCTCTCCTCTCCTCTCCTCTCCTCTCCTCTCCTCTCCTCTCCTCTCCTCTCCTCTCCTCTCCTCTCCTCTCCTCTCCTCTCCTCTTTCTTTCTTTGCTGCACTTACTTTCTTCAGTCTTTCTCTGTATCTGCCCCCCCACCTTTTTCAAGATTAGTTTCTTTCCTTATCTCCAGTTCCAGCTCTTACTTCCTCCATTCCTTCAGTCTCTGTGTACCCTCTCCTTTCCATAGTTATCTCTCTCTCTTTCGCTCTTCAGTCTCCCGCTCTCTTTCTATCCATTCTCTCTCTTTCTATCCAGTCTCTCTCTTTCTATCCCTCTCCCCCTCTCTTCTTTCTTTCTTTCTTTGCCTCCCTCTCTCTGAGCACTTGCTGAGAGGGGAACAGGGCCTGGCCCGCTCCTCCCGCCCAGCGTCATTATGCATCTGCCAAACCTCTGTACCTCTACCCAGTCCCACTCTCTCCCTCTCCGCCGGTCTCTCTCTCGCCCACCCGCCCGCTTTCCCACCAAGTGCTCGAAGCTGTAATCCAATTGTGTGTTGAAATCCTGCTTTCTAAAGGCCCTTTTACACACTGAGCCCAGGAACACACAGACCAATAAAAGAGGAGGCAGAAACTTCATTCAGAAATACAAACAGCCCTTTCTGTCTGCCATCAATGGAAGGTGAAGCCACAGAGATTGGCTTATTGTTTACACAAGTATCGTCTCCTCTCGTCTTCCTCACAAGCTTTTCGTCAAGCCGAGGGTCGAGCCTGGGCTTTGTTAAACGATTGTGGTGGATTCGCCCAAACCTCCGAATTTTCGGGGTTATTCCTGTAAAGCTCTTCCCCCACCGCTTATTGCCCCCCCCCCCTCCTCCACTTACTCCAACCCCCCCCCCCCCCCTCACCTCCAACACCCTCTCATCCTATGAATGAAATGGTACCTGAGAGTCACTCAAGAACAATCCCACCCGGGACACTTGATGTGGCTTTTGACTTCTCCCAACTAAACTCAGCAAAAAAAGAAACATCCTCTCACTGTCAACTGCGTTGATTTTCAGCAAACTTAACGTGTAAATATGTGTATGAACATAACAAGATTCTACAACTGAGACATAAACTGAACAAGTTCCACAGACATGTGACTAACAGACATGGAATAATGTGTCCCTGAACAAAGGGGGGGGGGGGGGGGGGGGGGGGTCAAAATCAAAAGTAACAGTTAGTATCTGGTGTGGCCACCAGCTGCATTAAGTACTGCAGTGCATCTCCTCCTCATGGACTTCACCAGATTTGCCAGTTCTTGGTGTGAGATGTTACCCCACTTTTCCACCAAAGCACCTGCAAGTTCCCGGACATTTCTGGGGCGAATGGCCCTAGCCCTCACCCTCCGATCCAACAGGTCCCAGACGTGCTCAATGGGATTGAGATCCGGGATCTTTGCTGGCCATGGCAGAACACTGACATTCCTGTCTTGCAGGAAATCACGCACAGAACGAGCAGTATGGCTGGTCGCATTGTCATGCTGGAGGGTCATGTCAGGATGAGCCTGCGGGAAGGGTACCACATGAAGGAGGAGGATGACAACAAGCTCAGTCCGATGATGCTGTGACACACCGCCCCAGACCATGACGGACCCTCGAACCTATGGTTTGTGCCCATAGGCAACGTTGCTGCCAGTGATGTCTGGTGAGGACCTGCCTTTACAACAGGCCTACAAGCCCTCAGTCCAGCCTCTCTCAGTCTGAGCACTGATGGAGGGATTGTGCGTTCCTAGTGTAACTCGGGTAGTTGTTGTTGCCATCCTGTGCCTGTCCCGCAGGTGTGATGTTCAGATGTACCGATCCTGTGCAGGTGTTGTTACACGTGGTCTGACACTGCGAGGATGGTCAGCTGTCCGTCCTGTCTCCCTGTAGCGCTGTCTTAGGCATCTCACAGTACGGACATTTATTGCCCTGTCCACATCTGCAATCCTCATGCCTCCATGCAGCATGCCTAAGGCACATTCACGCAGATGAGCAGGGACCCTGAGCATCTTTCTTTGGTGTTTTTCAGAGTCAGTAGAAAGGCCTCTTTAGTGTCCTAAGTTTTCATAGCTTTGACCTTAATTGCCTACCGTCTGTAAGCTGTTAATGTCTTAGCGACCGTTCCACAGGTGCATGTTCAAGCATTGGAAACAGTGTTTAAACCCTTTACAATGAAGATCTGTGACATTATTACAAATTATCTTTGAATAACACAGGGTCCTGAAAGAGGGACGTTTCTGTTTTTGAGTTTTCTGAGTTTAGAACACTAGTTCTAATCGAGATGGAGATAGTAGTGGAAGTAGCTACAGTAAGTAAAAACAGAGTTGGTCACTATAGAGTTAAAACTGTGAAGACAGAGGATGGGCTACTGCATTTCACAGAGAGGTCCTTTTAGTGCACGGCTGTACAGTACAGATTCTTCAACACAGACAGAAAAACAATATCTAGCCTGCCTGCCTGTAGGACTAGGAGAGAGTACATAGGGGTGCATTTGTTTCGGCCTGCGTTCCCTGTGTCCAGTGTTTGGCTAACCTTGACCTGCCTCCAGGCACTCCATATTTAATAAGCCCAGTGTTTATATAGAGCCCCTCTGCTTCTCATCTATAGAGCCTAACGCTCTATGTGTGTGCTCTCCTGGAGTGTGTGGGCTGTTTACGTGTGTGTGTGTGTGTGTGTGTGTGTGTGTGTGTGTGTGTGTGTGTGTGTGTGAGTGTGAGTGTGTGTGTGTGTGTGTTAGTTATGCTTTTGGGCTCAGAACGAGGGACAAAGAGTATAGAGTTACGGTGGCTTTGTTTACAGATCCTGTCCTGTTGGCCTGAAACCTAAGGGTCCCCGTTCTGTAGGGTAAAAAGTTGTCAAAAAATATATAAAATCATGAATTTTCAGAAACACCTTCCAGTTAGAAAATGTTTTGTGCCGTTTCTTGCCCAATGAAGATGGCACAGGCGTCATGAGAGAATGTTTGATCTGAAGACCCCTGTCATTACATACTGTACATTAAATATAAATGATGTTTTGGTATGTATTGCTTCTGATTTCTGACACAATATCCTGAATTTCAGTAAGTTACTGCACGTTTAAAACCACTGAATATGAACACCCACACACGCTGGAATGTTATGTCCAACCACTTAGCAAACAAACAGTGTGTGTGTGTGTGTGTGTGTGTGTGTGTGTGTGTGTGTGTGTGTGTGTGTGTGTGTGTGTGTGTGTGTGTGTGCGTACATACAAGCTCATATGCCAGCACACACACAGCAAGAAGGGATTTCACCAGCCTCCTTCACACACTCAATAACACACACAGGCTTGAGAGTGAGATATGATTATCTGTGCGGCTGGATAAGGGAGGCCTGTAATGAGATGCTGTACAGCAGCGCTCTCTACAAGCAGACATGACAGCCTCATCCTCATCCGGGAGACCCAGGTAATTGAGTGGCACTCAGGCAATGTTAGAACGTTTACGCCGGCAAGAGACACACTGCTGGGTGAGGGCGCACACACACACACACACGTGTCCAAGTGCATACAAATTCCACACACATTCCACACTGCATGCAACACTGCCATGGGGGTCGGGGGTTGCTGGTGTTTACAGTAAGGTTTGGACATACTCTGAACATAAATATAAACACAACATGTAAAGTGTTGGTCCCATGTTTCATGAGCTGAAATAAAAGATCCCAGAAATATTCCATACACACTAAATCTTCTTTCTTTCAAGTTTTCTTTTGCCAAGATAATCCATCCACCTGACAGGTGTGGCATGTCTAGAAGTTGATTTAAATAGCATTATCTTTACACAGGTGCACCTTGTGTTGGGCACAATAAAAGGCCACTCTAAAATGTGCAGTTTTGTTACACAACACAATGCCACAGATGTCTCAAATTTTGAGGGAGTGTGCAATTGGCATGCTGACAGCAGGAATGTCCACCAGAGCTGTTGCCAGATAATTGTATGTTAATTTCTCTACCATAAGCCACCTCCAACGTCATTTTAGAGAATTTGGCAGTACGTCCAACCAGCCTCACAACCACAGACCACGTGTATGGCGTTGTGTGGGCGAGTGGTTTACTGATATGAACGTTGTGAACAGAGTGCCCCATGGTGGCGGTGGGGTTATGGTATGGGCAGGTATGAGCTACGGCAACGAAGACCATTGCATTTGATCAATGGCAATTTGAATGCACAGAGATACCATGATGAGATCCTGAGGCCGATTGTCGCACCATTCATCCGCCACCATCACCTCATGTTTCAGCATGATAATGCACAGCCTCATATCATAAGGATCTGTACACAATCTCTGAAAGCTGAAAGTTGGCCCAGTTCTTCCATGGCCTGTGTACTCACCAGACATGTCACCAATTGAGCATGTTTGGGATGCTCTGGATCGACGTGTACGACAGCGTGTTCCAGTTCCCGCCAATATCCAGCAACTTCGCACAGCCATTGAAGAGGAGTGGGACAACATTCCACAGGCCACAATCAACAGCCTGATCAACTCAATGCGAAGGAGATGTGTCGCGCTGCATGAGGCAAATGGTCACACCAGATACTGACTGGTTTTCTGATCCACACCCCTACCTTTATTTTAAGGTATCTGTGACAAACAGATGTATATCTGTATTCCCAGTCATGTGAAATTCATAGATTAGAATGAATTTATTTAAATTGACTGATTTCCTTATATGAACTGTTACTCAATAAAGTGTTAGAAATGGTTGCATGTTGTGTTTATATTTTTGTTCAGTATAGATGACAGCCATGGGCATTCCCTGTCTACTTTACTTGTCTATTACATTTCGGTAGGTGAAAGAAAATGTCTGTAGGTTCAGGTCATTAACTGTGTTTGGTATGTCTCTTATCTTGTCTGTCACCAGCTCTTCTTCCCAGCATGCACCTCCAGAGCTCTCCATTCATCTAGAATCTAGAACTGTTTCAATCTCTACCAACATCTATACCTCAATCTCTACCTACATCTCAATCTCTACCTACATCTATACCTCAATCTCTACCTACATCTATACCTCAATCTCTACCTACACCTACACCTCAATCTCTACCTACATCTACACCTCAATCTCTACCTACACCTCAATCTCTACCTACATCTACACCTCAATCTCTACCTACACCTACACCTCAATCTCTACCTACATCTACACCTCAATCTCTACCTACACCTCAATCTCTACCTACATCTACACCTCAATCTCTACCTACACCTACACCTCAATCTCTACCTACATCTACACCTCAATCTCTACCTACATCTATACCTCAATCTCTACCTACATCTACACCTCAATCTCTACCTACATCTATACCTCAATCTCTACCTACATCTACACCTCAATCTCTACCTACATCTACACCTCAATCTCTACCTACATCTATACCTCAATCTCTACCTACATCTATACCTCATTCTCTACCTACATCTATACCTCAATCTCTAACTCTCCTCCACATGGGTGCTTCAGTGTCTTCCCTCCTGGCTAATAAAAGGCAGGGAGGGGCTCACTGAGGGAAGAAGGGAACCCCCCCCCCCCCCCCCAGAACATTTCTGCTATTTCTAGGAAGAGGGTGGAAAAATAAGGGAATGAGGGGAGGCTGAGGAGGAGAAATTATTTATCGGCCTTTTCCCAGCAAGGCAAAAAAATACAGCCCAATCCTAGCATTCCCTTGGGGTATTGTGAAACATACAGCCCTGGGCAGCTTTCCAGTTACTCTCTGTCTCCCTCTCTTTCTCTCTCTCTGTCTCCCTCTCTTTCTCTGTCTGTGTCCATCTCTCACTCTCTGTCAACCCCTCTGTCTCCCCCTCCCTCTGTCTCTCTCTCTGTCTCCCTCTCTTTGTCTATCCCTCTCCACCTCTCTCTCTCTCTGTGTGTGTCTTGCTCTCCCTATCTCCCCCTCTCTCTCCCCCTCCCTCCATCTCTGTCTCCCTCTCTTTGTCTATCCCTCTCTCCCTCTCTCTCTGTCTGTGTCTCTCTCTCTGTCTCCCTCTCACCCTCTATGTCTATCCCTCTCTCTCTCTGTCTGTGTGTCATTCTTTCTGTCTCCCTCTCTCCCTCTCTTTGTCTATCCCTCTCTCTCTCTCTGTCTCCCTCTCTTTGTCTACCCCTCTCTCGCTGTCTGTGTCTCTCTGTCTCCCTCTCACCCTCTCTTTATGTCTATCCCTCACCCCCTCTCTCTCTGTCTCCCTCTCTCCCTCTCTTTGTCTATCCCTCTCCACCTCTCTCTCTCTGTCTGTGTCTCTCTCCCTCTCTCTGTCTCCCCCTCTCTCTCCCACTCCCTCTCTCTCTCTCTGTCTCCCTCTCTTTGTCTATCCCTCTCTCCCTCTCTCTCTGTCTGTGTCTCTCTCTCTGTCTCCCTCTCACCCTCTCTTTAAGTCTATCCCTCTCTCTCTGTCTGTGTCTCTCTCCCTCTCTCTGTCTCCCCCTCTGTCTGTGTGTCTCTCTTTCTCTGTCTCCCTCTCTCTCTGTCTCTAAATAGTTTGGCTGTGAGAGAAAAGTGGAGGCTGTCAGGGATGTAATGTGCTCCGTGACCTCCTGTAGCCCTAATGGGCAGAAATAGAAAGATCCAGGGAGGGTCAACTGTGCATGTGAGCCAAGTATGTGTGTGCGGCTATGTGTGTGTGTGTGTGTGTGTGTGTGTGTGTGTGTGTGTGTGTGTGTGTGTGTGTGTGTGTGTGTGTGTGTGTGTGTGTGTGTGTGTGTGTGTGTGTGTGTGTGTGTGTGTGTGTGTGTGTGTGTGTGTGTGTGTGTGTGTGTGTTTTACATGCAAGGACTGGTGGGTGAGAGGGAAAGAAAATTACATCACAAGGATAATAACGACTCCTGCATTGGATAAATATTTTTTCCTCAGCGTTAATATATTAGTTGGAGAAAGAGAGATTTTAATCAGATACAAACACAACATACTTGTAAAACTGAGTGTTCTGTTCCACCCCCCCTTCACAAGTTATCCGGTGAGCACAGTGATGGAAAAAGCATTCTGCAGCACCTCCTCCCTCCAAAACACTGATGTCTGACTCTACATCTCACCATGGTAACAACTAACAACGTGGAGCTCAGGATAGGAACAGTCCTGTAAAAGCATCAGCCCGGTTTCTAACAAAAAATATTAATGCAACATGCAACAATTTCATTTTTTTTTTTACTGAGTTACAGTTCCTATAAGGACATCAGCCAATTGAAATAAATAAATTAGGCCCTAATCTATGGATTTCACATGACTGGGAATACAGATATGCATCTGTTGGTCACAGATACCTTAAAATAAAGGTAGGGGCTTGTATCAGAAAACCAGTCAGTATCTGGTGTGACCATTTGCCTCATGCAGTGAGACACATCTTCACATAGAGTTGATCAGGCTGTCAATTGTGACCTGTGGAATATTGTCCCTCTTCTGTGTAAAGTTGCTGGGAACTGGAACACGCTGTCGTACACATCTATCCAGAGCATCCCAAACAGTCTCAAAGGGTGACATGTCTGGTGAGTATGCAGGTTATGGATGTTTCGTTTCCAGGAGTTGTGTACAGATCCTTGTGGCATGAGGTGATGGTGGCTTATGAATGGCACAATAATGGGCATCAGGATTTCGTCACAGTATCTCTGTACATTCAAATAGCAATAAATAAAATGCAATTGTGTCCGTTGTCCGTAGCTTATGCCTGCCCCATAGCATAACCCCACCGCCACCATGGGGCACTCTGTTCACAACGTTGACATCAGCAAACAGCCTGCCCACACAACACCATGTCTGTCATCTGCCAGGTACAGTTGAAACCGGATTCATCCAGGAAGAGCCCACTTCTCCAGAATTTGCCCACTGAAGTCGGGTACGACCCCAAACAGCAGTCGGGTCAAGACGCTGGTGAGGACGATGAGCGCGCAGATGAGCTTCCCTGAGACGGTTTATGACAGTTTGTGCAGAAATTCTTCGATTGTGCAAACCCACAGTTCCATCAGCTGTCCGGGTGTCTGGTCTCAGACGATCCCGCAGGTGAAGAAGCCAGATGTGGAGGTCCTGGGCTGGAGTGGTTACACATGGTCTGTGGGTTGTGAGGCCGATTGGAAGTACTGCCAAATTCTCTAAAAATGACGTTGTAGGCGGCTTATGGTAGAGAAATTAACATTAAATTATCTGGCAACAGCTCTGATGGACATTCCTGTAGTCTGCATACCAATTGCACGCTCCCTCAAAATTGAGACATCTGTGGCTTTGTGTTGTGTGACAAAACTACATATTTTAGAGTGGCCCTTTATTGTCCCCAGCACAAGGTGCACCTGTGTAATGATCATACTATTTAATCAGCTTATTGATATGCCACACCTGTCAGGTGGATGATTATCTTGGCAAAATAGAAATTCTCACTAACAGGGATGTAAACAAATGTAACAAAATGAGAGAAAAATAAGCTCTATGTGGAACATTTCTGTGATCTTTTATTTCAGCTCATCAAACATAAAACACATTTTTGTTCAGTGTAGATGACAGTCATGGACATAATAAACATAATTGGGACCCATAAGCCTCTGGTCAAAAGTAGAACGTTACATAGAGAAGAGCTTTGGGAAGCAACTCTTCCTGAGAGGAACGTCTAAAATACGACAACACCTTAACTAGAGAAGACCATAGAGAATTATGGGGATGGCCGGCCCTCGGTGACACAGGGGAAGAATGCCGAGAGAGTTTGTCTGAATTCACTGTCGTCCCAGAGCCTAGCTGACAGGCTCCAGCTACAATACTAAGGTACAGTGTGTGTGTGTGTGTGTGTGTGTCTGTGTGGTCGGTGCCTGTCAATGGCGTCGTTACACCTGTCTCCGTTCCCCCTCCGCCATTTTACAAGCATGAGGACCGATGGGCTGACTGATAAGCCGTCAAGACCAGGAAGTGTCAGTCACCGCCTGTCTGATCACCTACCGAGGAGCACATGGAAAACATGGGGAACATGCGATAGTAGTGGATCTCTCTCTCATACGCTCCAAATTCCTTTTTTGCTCTTGGCAGTGCGACAATGAATCTCCCCCAAAAAGACGTGATTTGCTGTTGGCAGCCAACTTTTGCTCTCAGCCTCCTCCTCCCCTCTCTCTGTTTGGCTCTCAGTCTCCTCCTCCACCTCCCCTCTCTCTGTTTGGCTCTCAGTCTCCTCCTCCACCTCTCCTCTCTCTGTTTCAGTCTCAGCCTCCTCCTCCACCTCCCCTCTCTCTGTTTGGCTCTTAGCCTCCTCCTCCACCTCCCCTCTCTCTGTTTGGCTCTCATCCTCCTCCTCCTCCACCTCTCCTCTCTCTGTTTGGCTCTCAGCCTCCTCCTCCACCTCTCCTCTCTCTGTTTGGCTCTCAGCCTCCTCCTCCAACTCTCCTCTCTCTGTTTGGCTCTCAGCCTCCTCCTTTACTTCCCCTCTCTCTGTTTGGCTCTCAGTCTCCTCCATCTCTCCTCTCTCTGTTTCGCTCTTAGCCTCCTCCTCCACCTCCCCTCTCTCTGTTTGGCTCTCAGTCTCCTCCTCCACCTCCCCTCTCTCTGTTTGGCTCTCAGTCTCCTCCTCCACCTCCCCTTCTCTGTTTCGCTCTCAGTCTCCTCCTCCACCTCTCCTCTCTCTGTTTCGGTCTCAACCTCCTCCTCCACCCCCCCCTCTCTGTTTGGCTCTCAGTCTCCTCCTCCACCTCCCCTCTCTCTGTTTGGCTCTCAGTCTCCTCCTCCACCTCCCCTCTCTCTGTTTGGCTCTCAGTCTCCTCCTCCACCTCCCCTCTCTCTGTTTCTCTCTCAGTCTCCTCCTCCACCTCTCCTCTCTCTGTTTCGGTCTCAGCCTCCTCCTCCCCCCCCCTCTCTCTGTTTGGCTCTCAGCCTCCTTCTCCACCTCCCCTCTCTCTGTTTGGCTCTCAGCCTCCTCCTCCACCTCCCCTCTCTCTGTTTCGCTCTCAGCCTCCTCCTCCACCTCTCCTCTCTCTGTTTGGCTCTCAGCCTCCTCTTCCACCTCCCCTCTCTTTGTTTCGCTCTCAGCCTCCTCCTCCACCTCTCCTCTCTCTGTTTGGCTTTCAGCCTCCTCCTTTACTTCCCCTCTCTCTGTTTGGCTCTCAGCCTCCTCCTTTACTTCCCCTCTCTCTGTTTCGCTCTCAGCCTCCTCCTCCACCTCTCCTCTCTCTGTTTCGCTCTCAGCCTCCTCCTCCAACTCTTCTCTCTCTGTTTGGCTCTCAGCCTCCTCCTTTACTTCCCCTCTCTCTGTTTCGCTCTCAGCCTCCTCCTCTACCTCTCCTCTCTCTGTTTGGCTCTCAGCCTCCTCCTCCACCTCCCCTCTCTCTGTTTGGCTCTCAGCCTCCTCCTCCACCTCCGCTCTCTCTGTTTCGCTCTCAGCCTCCTCCTCCACCTCTCCTCTCTCTGTTTGGCTCTCAGCCTCCTCTTCCACCTCCCCTCTCTTTGTTTCGCTCTCAGCCTCCTCCTCCACCTCTCCTCTCTCTGTTTGGCTTTCAGCCTCCTCCTTTACTTCCCCTCTCTCTGTTTGGCTCTCAGCCTTCTCCTCCACCTCTCCTCTCTCTGTTTGGCTCTCAGCCTCCTCCTCTACCTCTCCTCTCTCTGTTTGGCTCTCAGCCTCCTCCTCTACCTCTCCTCTCTCTGTTTGGCTCTCAGCCTCCTCCTCTACCTCTCCTCTCTCTGTTTGGCTCTCAGCCTTCTCCTCCACCTCTCCTCTCTCTGTTTGGCTCTCAGCCTCCTCCTCCACCTCTCCTCTCTCTGTTTGGCTCTCAGCCTCCTCCTCCAACTCTCATCTCCCTGTTTGGCTTTCAGCCTCCTCCTTTACTTCCCCTCTCTCTGTTTGGCTCTCAGCCTCCTCCTTTACTTCCCCTCTCTCTGTTTGGCTCTCAGCCTCCTCCTCCAACTCTCCTCTCTCTGTTTGGCTCTCAGCCTCCTCCTTTACTTCCCCTCTCTCTGTTTCGCTCTCAGCCTCCTCCTCTACCTCTCCTCTCTCTGTTTGGCTCTCAGCCTTCTCCTCCACCTCTCCTCTCTCTGTTTGGCTCTCAGCCTCCTCCTCTACCTCTCCTCTCTCTGTTTGGCTCTCAGCCTCCTCCTCTACCTCTCCTCTCTCTGTTTGGCTCTCAGCCTCCTCCTCTACCTCTCCTCTCTCTGTTTGGCTCTCAGCCTTCTCCTCCACCTCTCCTCTCTCTGTTTGGCTCTCAGCCTTCTCCTCCACCTCTCCTCTCTCTGTTTGGCTCTCAGCCTCCTCCTCTACCTCTCCTCTCTCTGTTTGGCTCTCAGCCTTCTCCTCCACCTCTCCTCTCTCTGTTTGGCTCTCAGCCTCCTCCTCTACCTCTCCTCTCTCTGTTTGGCTCTCAGCCTCCTCCTCTACCTCTCCTCTCTCTGTTTGGCTCTCAGCCTCCTCCTCTACCTCTCCTCTCTCTGTTTGGCTCTCAGCCTTCTCCTCCACCTCTCCTCTCTCTGTTTGGCTCTCAGCCTTCTCCTCCACCTCTCCTCTCTCTGTTTGGCTCTCAGCCTCCTCCTCTACCTCTCCTCTCTCTGTTTGGCTCTCAGCCTTCTCCTCCACCTCTCCTCTCTCTGTTTCGCTCTCAGCCTCCTCCTCCAACTCTCCTCTCTCTGTTTGGCTCTCAGCCTCCTCCTCTCTGTTTCAACAGAGACAGTCCCTGGCTAGAGAAGACTATGGGAGTAAGGATGGTGTACAGGCTGGAGAACACAGGGCGAGTGGAGCTCTGTACCGCTCCACGGCAAACCCAGACCCCTTTCTCTCTCTCTCCTCAGCCCACTAGGCGTTCGTCCCAGCATATAGTGAGGTTTTCACATACGGCCCGCAGCGAGGAGGGAAGGGAAAGCCCCATCGCCACACGCCACCCGCCCAGCCACTCAAGTCGGGGCTTCAAGAGCCAGGGTTACCCACCCAAAACCACTGGGCCCCTCCTGAATGACACACACACACACACACTATCAGACTGACTGAGAAGGTTTCTGGAAGGAAATGCTGTAGGAACGCTCAACCGGTGTCGCTCATTCAGCCGACAGAAACTTTCAACCGGTTTTCCCCATTAAGCAGCGGGTCGGAGTCAGAGGCCGAGTCTTCTCTGGTCTCTACTCCTCCCGTTACAGGGTCTGAGACGCCGAAGCTTCCCACCATTAGCTCTGACAAATTGAAAACTCTAGTCATTGGCGACTCCATAACCCGCAGTATTAGACTTAAAACGAATCATCCAGCGATCATACACTGTTTACCAGGGGGCAGGGCTACCGACGTTAAGGCTAATCTGAAGATGGTGCTGGCTAAAGCTAAAACTGGCGAGTGTAGAGAGTATAGAGATATTGTTATCCACGTCGGCACCAACGATGTTAGGATGAAACAGTCAGAGATCACCAAGCGCAACATAGCTTCTGCGTGTAAATCAGCTAGAAAGATGTGTCGGCATCGAGTAATTGTCTCTGGCCCCCTCCCAGTTAGGGGGAGTGATGAGCTCTACAGCAGAGTCTCACAACTCAATCACTGGTTGAAAACTGTTTTCTGCCCCTCCCAAAAGATAGAATTTGTAGGTAATTGGCCCTCTTTCTGGGACTCACCCACAAACAGGACCAAGCCTGACCTACTGAGGAGTGACGGACTCCATCCTAGCTGGAGGGGTGCTCTCATCTTATCTACCAACATAGACAGGGCTCTAACTCCTCTAGCTCCACAATGAAATAGGGTGCAGGCCAGGCAGCAGGCTGTTAGCCAGCCTGCCAGCTTAGTGGAGTCTGCCACTAGCACAGTCAGTGTAGTCAGCTCAGCTATCACCATTGAGACCGTGTCTGTGCCTCGACCTAGGTTGGGCAAAACTAAACATGGCGGTGTTCGCCTTAGCAATCTCACTAGGATAAAGACCACCTCCATTCCTGTCATTACTGAAAGAGATCATGATACCTCACATCTCAAAATAGGGCTACTTAATGTTAGATCCCTTACTTCAAAGGCAATTATAGTCAATGAACTAATCACTGATCATAATCTTGATGTGATTGGCCTGACTGAAACATGGCTTAAGACTGATGAATTTACTGTTTTAAATGAGGCCTCACCTCCTGGCTACACTAGTGACCATATCCCCCGTGCATCCCGCAAAGGCGGAGGTGTTGCTAACATTTACGATAGCAAATTTCAATTTACGAAAAAAAAATGATGTTTTCGTCTTTTGAGCTTCTAGTCATGAAATCTATGCAGCCTACTCGATCACTTTTTATAGCTACTGTTTACAGGCCTCCTGGGCCATATACAGCGTTTCTCACTGAGTTCCCTGAATTCCTATCGGACCTTGTAGTCATAGCAGATAATATTCTAATCTTTGGTGACTTTAATATTCACATGGAAAAGTCCACAGACCCACTCCAAAAGGCTTTCGGAGCCATCATCGACTCAGTGGGTTTTGTCCAACATGTCTCTGGACCCACTCACTGTCACAGTCATACGCTGGACCTAGTTTTGTCCCATGGAATAAATGTTGTGGATCTTAATGTTTTTCCTTATAATCCTGGACTATCGGACCACCATTTTATTACGTTTGCAATTGCAACAAATAATCTGCTCAGACCCCAACCAAGGAACATCAAAAGTCGTGCTATAAATTCACAGACTACACAAAGATTCCTTGATGTCCTTCCAGATTCCCTCTGTCTACCCAAGGACGCCAGAGGACAAAAATCAGTTAACCACCTAACTGAGGAACTCAATTTAACCTTGCGCAATACCCTAGATGCAGTTGCACCCCTAAAAACTAAAAACATTTCTCATAAGAAACTAGCTCCCTGGTACACAGAAAATACCCGAGCTCTGAAGCAAGATTCCAGAAAATTGGAACGGAAATGGCGCCACACCAAACTGGAAGTCTTCCGACTAGCTTGGAAAGACAGTGCCGTGCAGTACCGAAGAGCCCTTACTGCTGCTCGATCATCCTATTTTTCTAACTTAATTGAGGAAAATAAGAACAATCCGAAATTCCTTTTTGATACTGCAAAGCTAACTAAAAAGCAGCAGTCCCCAAGAGAGGATGACTTTCACTTTAGCAGTGATAAATTCATGAACTTCTTTGAGGAAAAGATTATTATTATTAGAAAGCAAATTACGGAATCCTCTTTAAATCTGCGTATTCCTCCAAACCTCAGTTGTCCTGAGTCTGCACAACTCTGCCAGGACCTAGGATCAAGAGAGACGCTTAAGTGTTTTAGTACTATATCTCTTGACACAATGATAAAATAATCATGGCCTCTAAACCTTCAAGCTGCATACTGGACCCTATTCCAACTAAACTACTGAAAGAGCTGCTTCCTGTGCTTGGCCCTCCTTATGTTGAACATAATAAACGGCTCTCTATCCACCGGATGTGTACCAAACTCACTAAAAGTGGCAGTAATAAAGCCTCTCTTGAAAAAGCCAAACCTTGACTCAGAAAATATTTTTTAAACTATCGGCCTATATCGAATCTTCCATTCCTCTCAAAAATTTTAGAGAAGGCTGTTGCGCAGCAACTCACTGCCTTCCTGAAGACAAACAATGTATACGAAATGCTTCAGTCTGGTTTTAGACCCCATCATAGCACTGAGACGGCACTTGTGAAGGTGGTAAATGACATTTTAATGGCATCAGACTGAGGCTCTGCATCTGTCCTCGTGCTCCGAGACCTTAGTGCTGCTTTTGATACCATCGATCACCACATTCTTTTGGAGAGATTGGAAACCCAAATTGGTCTACACGGACAAGTTCTGGCCTGGTTTAGATCTTATCTGTCGGAAAGATATCAGTTTGTCTCTGTGAATGGTTTGTCCTCTGACAAATCAACTGTAAGATTCGGTGTTCCTCAAGGTTCCGTTTTAGGACCACTATTGTTTTCACTATATATTTTACTTCTTGGGGATGTTATTCGAAAACATAACGTTAACTTTCACTGCTATGCGGATGACACACAGCTGTTTGGCCCTGTCCGGGGGTGTCCTCGGATGGGGCCACAGTGTCTCCTGACCCCTCCTGTCTCAGCCTCCAGTATTTATGCTGCAGTAGTTTATGTGTCGGGGGGCTAGGGTCAGTTTGTTATATCTGGAGTACTTCTCCTGTCCTATTCGGTGTCCTGTGTGAATCTAAGTGTGCGTTCTCTAATTCTCTCCTTCTCTCTTTCTTTCTCTCTCTCGGAGGACCTGAGCCCTAGGACCATGCCCCAGGACGACCTGACACGATGACTCCTTGCTGTCCCCAGTCCACCTGGCCGTGCTGCTGCTCCAGTTTCAACTGTTCTGCCTTATTATTATTCGACCATGCTGGTCATTTATGAACATTTGAACATCTTGGCCATGTTCTGTTATAATCTCCACCCGGCACAGCCAGAAGAGGACTGGCCACCCCACATATGCTCTCTCTAATTCTCTCTTTCTTTCTCTCTCGCGGAGGACCTGAGCCTTAGGACCGTGCCCCAGGACTACCTGACATGTTGACTCCTTGCTGTCCCCAGTCCACCTGACCGTGCTGCTGCTCCAGTTTCAACTGTTCTGCCTTATTATTATTCGACCATGCTGGTCATTTATGAACATTTGAACATCTTGGCCATGTTCTGTTATAATCTCCACCCGGCACAGTCAGAAGAGGACTGGCCACCCCACATAGCCTGGTTCCTCTCTAGGTTTCTTCCTAGGTTTTGGTCTTTCTAGGGAGTTTTTCCTAGCCACCGTGCTTCTACACCTGCATTGCTTGCTGTTTGGGGTTTTAGGCTGGGTTTCTGTACAGCACTTTGAGATATCAGCTGATGTACGAAGGGCTATATAAAATAAATACATTTGAATTTGATTATTTTTATTTCAAATGGTTTATTTGAAATGTAAGTAGCCTATGGTGCCACATTTAAATGACTTAACTTCATTATGAAATATGTGTACTGTAAAACATATTTCTTATTCAGTCAATATTGACCCACAAATCATTTTGTTCTGCATGTCTTTCATTTCAGAGTAATCATAATTTACCAATATTTACATATACTACCTTGACTCACAAAGTCTTTGCATTTCAACACACATACAGTACATTCAAAAGGTATTCAGACCCCTTGACTTTTTCCACATTGTTACTTTACAACCTTATTCTAAAATGGATCAAATAAACAAGGTGTTTACATATTTCTGAGGCATATTTGGCAGCGTTTCAGGAAGTTTAATGTGAAGTGCTGCTGATATAGGTGCTTTGTTGTGGTTCTGCAAGCCTTTTATAGCATTTTATATTTTACCACTAATGTATGCATGAGTGTGAGGTCATGACCTTACACAGTCTGGAGAGTGAGGTTTCTCCATGCATAGTCATTGGTGTGTCTGAATACTTACCAAATACACATATATACATCCTTCTTAGAAAATATGTGAGTGTATATATAAATATATATTTATATAAAATGCAAATACTGGAATACCAATAAACCTACAACACACTATACTGCATTTCACACGGCCAGGTCCAAAATATACCTTTTGTCAAATATTGACAATATTGCACTATTTAGCAGGAGAATCGGGAAGTAATTTACACTTGCCAACAGCCTCTCTAAGATAGAGGAATTGGAGAGAAAAGCCAAGGATGTCTGTTAAAGAAAACAGCCCCTAGAAAGAGGCTCAATGCTGGAGAGTATACACGCCAGCGCTAAAGGATCAGGGCTGATGCCAACCATGGCGCTGGGTTGGCGTTTCAACCCTTACAGCCCCTGTACTCGTAGCCAAATCGACATCTGTAAATCAAAAGCGAAAATGCCAGTCTAATGTCTCGATCATTGTTTTTGCCATAAAATATACAACTATTTGACGACTGGCAATAATGCATTTTTTAGAGCCAGGTAGACAAAACGTGCAGTTTTCTTTTTCATTGTCTTTTTTATGCATCATAGCGAAAATACCCCGTTGCCGCTGCGCCCAAAGCTCTCCTTGTTGCCCCTCCCTACCGCTTCCATTTTGTGAACATCTGACTGCCTCCATTTTATGGCAGCCCTTTCCTCTTAGAACGGTGTGAATACCGTGCTATCATCCATTCTCCAACAGACTGTCGCCAAGACGTTGCACACAGTGTTGTATCGACTGAGAAACAAAGTATTTGTTCCATTAATTACAAATAAAATCCTTGACGAAGAAGATGAAAAGGATTGGCTTTGAATGAGTGCCATCGCTTGCCAAGCAGCCATTTTAAAGCAAGTCAGTCAGTCAGTCTCTCTCTCTCATATTTGTCTTCATTCTCCTCCTTTCCTCTCTCTCTGTCTCTCTCTCTCACTCTCTTATCGTCAACGTAGCTGTTAAACCATCCTGCCAGGCACAGCTATACTGAGAGAATCACGTTAGCTGACTCCATTGTTGGATGACACAGAAGCAGTCGCTGCCAAGAAGTTTGCTGCCAAGTTCAACAACATTCAGATGAAAAAAAGAGAGCAAGCGCTTGGAAAAAAAGGGAAAGGCACAAACACAGAACACAGCAGAACCCAGGACAGAATCTCCAGGGACAACAATGGCTGACATGTCGTGGTATTAGCACTAACGTTTAGCATTGATATACCCTTAACCCCTTTAACACCTAATGCCCTGGCAGCCATCTTAAAAGCTTTGGCAACCATTTTGAAAATGCTCGCTGTCTCCTTTGAGTAGCTGTCATTCTCAGAATGAAAAGATGCAGTCAGAATAACCACTTATGCTAACGAATACCGTGTTCTCACACAAGACTATTGCGCATTCCCCCCGACCAGAAATGAAAGAGACAGAAAAACAACCATTTGTTTCCATTTGGAACAAAGAGGAATCCCAGACCCCTATTTTGCAGAACTCCCCCTCCCCAAAACAAACCTGGCAACCGATACGTTTACTATTTTACTGTGCAACGAGATATACTCACCTCTCTACAACATATCAATATGACCATAGTATGGCAACACATGTAAGCCCCTTTAACAACTGGCTATTTAGGTAAAGCCACAAATATAGAAACTACAGCGTGTGTTGTGTTGTCATAGGTACACAGTGCACTAGCTATCCAGTAGTTAAAAAGGCACATCAAATACTGACAGTGTTCAGGTTGTCACTTGAGTCTTTATTAAAGGCCCATATTAGGTTAAATGGCTCAGAGTCTTGTACATACTTGATGTTTTGTTCCCCAACACGCCTACAACGCTCAAATTACTCAAACAAGCAATTGCTTTATGCCACAGCACCTAATGCAGCGTTCAGCAACAAACCAATCGCTATCAACACCACTTTTACAGGATGTCTGAGTCATCCGTCTTGCTGTGTGTGACACATTTAGCCATGGCTCTAGTGTGTAGACTAACCAGGTACACAGTCATTTAGCCATGGCTCTAGTGTGTAGACTAACCAGGTACACAGTCATTTAGCCATGGCTCTAGTGTGTAGACTAACCAGGTACACAGTCATTTAGCCATGGCTCTAGTGTGTAGACTAACCAGGTACACAGTCATGAATTACTTTCTACTGCTTTTCTGGCAGGTAGCCTAGAGGCTAAGAGCATTGGGCCAGTAACCAAAATGTCATTGGTTTGAATCCCCGAGCTGACTAGGTGAAAAATCTGTCGATGTGCCCTTGAGCAAGGAACTTAACCCTAATTGCTCCTGTAAATGGCTCTGGATAAGAGCATCTGCTAAATTACTAAAATAACACAATGCCAACTATGGCACAGTATTTATCTATGGAATATCCTTAAACTCACAGGTATACAATATAATTTCCCAGCACAATGAAAATATACAAATATAAATGTCTGGGATAAAAATGGAAAATAGTACACCTTATTTAATAACACTGTTTTTATAAAACCCGGAAGTTTGTTCTTGGTCTGAAAACGCTCTAAAGGAAAGAGTAATGTGACAGGCTGATTAGTGATTCTGGGAATGAAGTGGGATTAGGAGCTACCCCCAATTGAACTAGGCAGCCATGGGTGGGGGGGGGGGGTCTCACATAACATACTAGGGTGTGTGTGTGTGTGTGTGTGTGTGTGTGTGTGTGTGTGTGGACCCAGATCAGTAGAAGATACTCTCTCACCATTGTGCCCATTGCTGTTCCCTTTATGTATGTATGCTCTGGGAGGATGATTCCCCATAGCCAGTCTGGACACTCAGACAACTGCAGCAGTGGATCAATTAAGGGGAAGCATGATTAACATTACAGGGGGAGGAGAGCAGAGCATCCGGAATAATGGACATCCCGGGAAAAGTGGATTAGGCTGGGATGGAACGTTGACGTGTGGATGAGATATTGTCCTGCCTGTGTGAAGGACGCCACCAGCAGCGGATTGAAATAGTTTGGAATGCCGTATTGATTCCGCTCTGCATTACTTACCATAATTATAGCACCGTAATGGACGGCATTACTGAAGTCGGACGGGTTCATTTATTCAATTTTTTTGCTGCTTCCTTCCCTTTTTTTGCTGCCTCACCCTCTTCTCCCTGCTTCACCCTCTTCTCCCTGCCTCACCCTCTTCTCCCTGCCTCACCCTCTTCTCCCTGCCTCACCCTCTTCTCCTGCCTCACCCTCTTCTCCCTGCCTCACCCTCTTCTCCCTGCTTCACCCTCTTCTCCCTGCCTCACCCTCTTCTCCCTGCCTCACCTTCTTCTCCCTGCCTCACCCTCTTCTCCCTGTCTCACCCTCTTCTCTCCTGCCTCACCCTCTTCTCCCTGCCTCACCCTCTTCTCCCTGCCTCACCCTCTTCTCCCTGCCTCACCCTCTTCTCCCTGCCTCACCCTCTTCTCCCTGCTCACCCTCTCTCCCTGCTCATTCAACCCTCTTCTCCTGCTACCCTCTTCTCCCTGCCCTCACCCTCTTCTCCCTGCCTCACCCTCTTCTCCCTGCTTCACCCTCTTCTCCTGTCTCACCCTCTTCTCCCTGCCTCACCCTCTTCTCCCTGCCTCACCCTCTTCTCCCTGTCTCACCCTCTTCTCCCTGCCTCACCCTCTTCTCCCTACCTCACCCTCTTCTCCCTGTCTCACCCTCTTCTCCCTGCCTCACCCTCTTCTCCCTGCCTCACCCTCTTCTCCCTGCCTCACCCTCTTCTCCCTGCCTCACCCTCTTCTCCCTGCTTCATCCCTCTTCTCCCTGCCTCACCCTCTTCTCCCTGCCTCACCCTCTTCTCCCTGCCTCACCCTCTTCTCTCCCTGCCTCACCCTCTTCTCCCTGCTTCATTCACCCTCTTCTCCCTGTCTCACCCTCTTCTCCCTGCCCTCACCCTCTTCTCCCTGCCTCACCCTCTTCTCCCTGCTTCACCCTCTTCTCCCTGTCTCAACCCTCTTCTCCCTGCCTCACCCTCTTCTCTCCCTGCCTCACCCTCTTCTCCCTGTCTCACCCTCTGCTCCCTGCCTCACCCTCTTCTCCCTGCCTCACCCTCTTCTCCCTGTCTCACCCTCTCTCCCGGCTCACCCTCTTCTCCCTGCTTCACCCTCTTCTCCCTGCTTTCATCAACCCTCTTCTCCCTGCTCAACCCTCTTCTCCCTGTCTCACCCTCTTCTCCCTGGTCTCACCTCTTCACCCGCTACCCTCTACTCATGCATTCACCCTCTTCTCCCTGCTTCACCCTCTTCTCCCTGCCTCACCCTCTTCTCCCTGCCTCACCCTCTTCTCCCTGCCTCACCCTCTTCTCTCCCTGCTTCACCCTCTTCTCCCTGCTTCACCCTCTTCTCCCTGCCTCACCCTCGTCTCCCTGTCTCACCCTCTTCTCCTGCCTCACCCTCTTCTCCCTGCTTCACCCTCTTCTCCCTGCTTCACCTCTTCTCCCTGCCTCACCCTCTTCTCCCTGCCTCACCCTCTTCTCCCTGCCTCACCCTCTTCTCCCTGCCTCACCCTCTTCTCCCTGCTCCCTGCTTCACCCTCTTCTCCCTGCCTCACCCTCTTCTCCCTGCCTCACCCTCTTCTTCCCTGCCTCACCCTCTCTCCCTGCATCACCCTCTTCTCCCTGCTTCACCCTCTTCTCCCTGCCTCACCCTCTTCTCCCTGCCTCACCCTCTTCTCCCTGCCTCACCCTCTCTCCTCCCTGCCTCACCCTCTTCTCCTGCCTCACCCTCTTCTCCCTGCCTCACCCTCTTCTCCCTGCCTCACCCTCTTCTCCCTTCCTCACCCTCTTCTCCTTGCCTCACCCTCTTCTCTCTGCCTCACCCTCTTCTCCCTGCCTCACACCTCTTCTCCCTGCCTCACACCTCTTCTCCCTGCCTCACCCTCTTCTCCCTGCCTCACCCTCTTCTCCCTGCCTCAAAAGTAGGGGGAACAAACTCAAATCCTCAAAGCTTGTTTTAACGTCTCGATTTGACAGTTGGAAGTGTTGGCATTTGGGAAAAAGGGGTCTTCTCCCCACATCAACAACTAGTGATAATGGTAAACATGCCTTGTCTGGTTCTAGTCTGGGAAAATAAATAATGCTTTTCATCCGATGCCACACTAGACCCCCCCCCAATTCCCCCTCCCTTCTCTCCCCTCTTCACTCTGTCTGGAGAGTCTCTATGCCGGCTCTGATCCCCTGAAGAATGCCAGCGAGGGGAGTCGATATCAGCTCCGCAGAGACACAAAGTGCCGACTTACAGCTGGAGAGGAGAGGAGCCCCCCCCAAGCCATTGATAAGTAGAAAAACGGGCCGAGAACAAGACTCCTCTGGCCCAGACAATGGGCTCCCTGTGAGGCTACAGTTACCCCAGGAGAGGAGGGGGAAGAGAAGAGGGAAAATGGCAATAAGAAGAGACAGAGGGAGGAAGATGGAGAGACGTAAAAGAGAGAAGAACAGACACCATGCTTGTGAGTGTGGTAACTAAGTGGCACGCTGCTACTTGATACAGTTCCAAGGTTCAACATCTCTCTCTGTACTGTCTGGGTAGGCCCATGCAAGTCAACCACACAGTGAGACCTACTCTAGGTAACCTACCACTACTTTGTCCAATCACGTAACCCCCTGTATACAGGAAATGATTTCCAGTGCTCCGGTGCATTCAGAAAGTAATCAGACCCCTTGAATTTTTCTATATTTTGTTACGTTTACAGTCTTATTCTAAAATGGATTAAATAGTTGTTTTCCCTCATCAAACTACACACAATACCCCATACTGACAAAGCAAAAAAACATCTTAAGAATAAAAACAAAGATTTACATAAGTAATCAGACCCCTTACTCAGTACTTTGTTGAAGCACCTTTGGCAGCAATTACATCCTCAAGTCTTTTTGGGTATGACACTACAAGCTTGGTACACCTGTATTTGGGGAGTTTCTCAAATTCCTCTCTGCAGATCCTCTCAAGCTCTGTCAGTTTGGATGGGGAGTGTTGCTGCACAGCAATTTTCAGTTCTCTCCAGAGATGTTCGACCGGGTTCAAGTCCGAGCTCTGGCTGGACCACTCAAGGACATTCAGAGACTTGTTACAAAGCCACCCCTGCATTGTATTGTCTGTGCTTAGGGTGGTTGTCCTGTTGGAAGGTGAACCATCGCCCCAGTCTGAGGTCCTGAGTGCTCTGGAGCAGGTTTTCATCAAGAATCTCTCTGTACTTTGCTCTGTTCATCTTTCCCTCGATCCTGACTAGTCTCCCAGTCCCTGCCACTGAAAACATCCCCACAACATGATGCTGCCACCACCATGCTTCACCGTAGGGACGGTGCCAGGTATCCTCCAAACGTGACACTTGGCATTCAGGTCAAAGAGTTCAATCTTGGTTTCATCAGACCAGAGAATGTTGTTTCTCATGGTCTGAGAGTCTTTAGGTGCCTTTTGGCAAACTCCAAGTGGATTGTCATGTGCCTTTTACTGAGGAGTGGCTTCCGTCTGGCCACTCTACCATAAAGGCCTGATTGGTAGAGTGCTGCAGAGAAGGTTCTCCCATCTCCACAGAGGAACTCTGGAGCTCTGCCATAGTGACCATCGAGTTCTTGGTCACCTCCCTGACCAAAACCCTTCTCCCCGATTGCTAAGTTTAGCCGGGCGGCCAAAGTTCCAAACTTCTTCCATTTAAGAATGATGGAGGCCACTGTGTTCTTGGGGACCTGTATATAATGCAGGCTATAGTCCATCTATACATGCCTATTTACTGCAGTTTCTATGTATAGGCCTACATAGTAACCCAGATACACTTCCATTCAAGAGAACAGACATGCTGTACGGTAGTTTTTTCTTCATTGTTGTTGTTGATGGAGAATTCTCAGGTGGGAGGCCAGGTGTGTGGGAGCGGAGCATCTGTTTCGAAATCTCCTCCTGTGTAGTAGGAGAGGAGGAGAGGAGAGCCCCGTGCTGGATAAGAGAGGAGAGGAGGAGAGCCCCATAAGAGAGGAGAGGAGGAGAGGAGAGCCCCGTGCTGGATAAGAGAGGAGAGGAGGAGAGCCCCATAAGAGAGGAGAGGAGGAGAGGAGAGCCCCGTGCTGGATAAGAGAGGAGAGGAGGAGAGCCCCATAAGAGATGAGAGGAGGAGAGGAGAGCCACATGCTGGATAAGAGAGAGGAGGAAAGGAGAGCCCCGTGCTGAAGAGAATAGGAGAGGAGGAGAGGAGAGCCCCGTGCTGAAGAGGATAGGAGAGCCCCATAAGAGAGGAGAGGAGGAGAGGAGAGCCCCGAGCTGGATAAGAGAGGAGAGGAGGAGAGCCCCATAAGAGAGGAGAGGAGGAGAGGAGAGCCCCGTGCTGGATAAGAGAGGAGAGGAGGAAAAGAGAGCCCCGTGCTGAAGAGAATAGGAGAGGAGGAGAGGAGAGCCCCGGGCTGAAGAGAATAGGAGAGGAGGAGAGGAGAGGAGAGGAGAGGAGAGGAGAGTAGAGGAGAGGAGAGGAGAGGAGAGGAGAGGAGAGGAGAGGAGAGGAGAGGAGAGGAGAGGAGAGGAGAGGAGAGGAGAGGAGAGGAGAGGAGAGGAGAGGAGAGGAGAGGAGAGGAGAGGAGAGGAGAGGAGAGGAGAGGAGAGGAGAGGAGAGGAGAGGAGAGGAGAGGAGAGGAGAGGAGGACAGCCCCGTGCTGAAGAGAATAGGAGAGGAGGAGAGCCCCGTGCTGAAGAGAATAGGAGAGGAGGAGAGGACAGCCCTGTGCTGAAGAGGATAGGAGAGGAGGAGAGAACAGCCCCGTGCTGAAGAGAATAGAAGAGGAGGATAGGAGAGCCCCGTGCTGAAGAGGAGAGGGGAGGAGGAGAGCCCCATGCTGGATAAGAGAGGAGGAGAGGATGGCGATCGATAAGGCTGCAAGGGGATGATGGAGGGCCCTATCTTTGGTTACACCTGTGCCCCCCTCCACCCCCAGGGGCACCTGTCTTGAGAGCTGCCCTGACCACACACACACACACCTCAAGCACATTGATGACGAGGTTTTGCTCACCCAATGCCAACGCAGAGCGACTACTGCATCTAGTCAACAAATCTCTCTCAACCACATGGCTTACATTTTGCAATTCTACCATAGAAAATAGAATAGCTTCGATTGAAAAAATAAGCTTATGTTAAATTTCATATGAGTATGACATAAGATACTAATTTGTTTGTCATGCAGCTTATTCTTTTTGTAGCAATTTGTACTCTTATTTGTAATTTGACCGACTGCAGTCTGCAGTAAACGTTGGCTGTCATGGCAACACATCCACGTGGTGATCAAGTTGACACTGTCAGTAAGATGAAAACCGCCTCGTGCTCACAGTTCACACCGCAAAACAACTGAATTTGTAAATGTCTGTGTGGGCCTTGGATGAACTACCAGCGGAAAAATAAATATAGGCTGCCGCTTGTTGAGCTGTGGACAATGTCAGGCCGGCACATCGACCAGCATATCGATCCCTGCTGGGGGGAAATGGAGAGGGAAGCTGCAGTAAAGCAGGTTGGGGTTCCTGGGCACCGCACCACTAGCCTTGCTTTCTCTTCATCACACTCTGTCCTGCAGGGCTGACTGTGCTCCCCACACTGTTTCAGTCTCTTCTTTTCTTGCTGCCGTTCTCGCACTCATTTTCAATTGGTACATAATCTCTCTCTTTCCTCTCTCTCCCCTTTCCTTCCTCTCTCCCCTTTTCTCTCTCTGCCCCTTTCCTCTCTCTCCCCCTTTCCTTCCTCTCTCCCCTTTTCTCTCTATGCCCCTTTCCTCTCTCTCCCCCTTTCCTTTCTCTCTCCCCCTTTCCTCTCTCTCTCCCCTTTTCTCTCTCTGCCCCTTTCCTCTCTCTGCCCCTTTTCTCTCTCTGCCCCTTTCCTCTCTCTCCCCCTTTCCTTCCTCTCTCCCCTTTTCTCTCTCTGCCCCTTTCCTCTCTCTCCCCCTTTCCTTCCTCTCTCCCCTTTTCTCTCACTGCCCCTTTCCTCTCTCTCCCCTTTCCTTCCTCTCTCCCCTTTTCTCTCTCTGCCCCTTTCCTCTCTCTCTCCCCTTTCCTCTCTCTCTCCCCATTTTCCCTCTCTCTCCCCCTTTCCTCTCTCTTTCCCCTTTCCTCTCTCTCCCCCCTTTCCTCTCTCTCCCCCCTTTCCTTTCTCTCTCCCCCCTTTCCTCTTTCTCTCCCCTTTCCTTTCTCTCCCCCCTTTCCTCTCTCTATCCCCACTTTCCTCTCTCTCTCTCTCCCCCCTTTCATTTCTCTATCCCCACTTTCCTCTCTCTCTCTCTCCCCCCTTTCCTTTCTCTATCCCCACTTTCCTCTCTCTCTCTCCCCCCTTTCATTTCTCTATCCCCACTTTCCTCTCTCTCTCTCTCCCCCCTTTCATTTCTCTATCCCCACTTTCCTCTCTCTCTCCCCCGTTTCATTTCTCTATCCCCACTTTCCTCTCTCTCTCCCCCCTTTCCTTTCTCTATCTCCCCCTTTCCTCTCTCTCTCCCCCCCTTTCCTTTCTCTATCCCCACTTTCCTCTCTCTCTCTCTCACCCCCTTTCATTTCTCTATCCCCACTTTCCTCTCTCTCTCCCCTTTCCTTTCTCTATCCCCACTTTCCTCTCTCTCTCCCCCTTTCCTCTCTCTCTCCACCCTTTCCTTTCTCTATCTCCCACCTTTCCTTTCTCTCCCCCCCTTTCCTCTCTCTATCCCCACTTTCCTCTCTCTCTCTCCCCCTTTCCTTTCTCTATCCCCACTTTCCTCTCTCTCTCTCTCCCCCCTTTCCTTTCTCTATCCCCACTTTCCTCTCTCTCTCCCCCCTTTCCTTTCTCTATCCCCACTTTCCTCTCTCTCTCCCCCTTTCCTCTCTCTCTCCCCCCTTTCCTCTCTCTATCCCTACTTTTCTCTCTCTCTCCCCTTTCCTTTCTCTATCCCCACTTTCCTCTCTCTCTCTCTCCCCCCTTTCATTTCTCTATCCCCACTTTCCTCTCTCTCTCCCCCTTTCCTTTCTCTATCCCCACTTTCCTCTCTCTCTCCCCCTTTCCTCTCTCTCTCCACCCTTTCCTTTCTCTATCTCCCACCTTTCCTTTCTCTCCCCCCTTTCCTCTCTCTATCCCCACTTTCCTCTCTCTCTCCCCCCTTTCCTTTCTCTATCCCCACTTTCCTCTCTCTCTCCCCCTTTCCATTCTCTATCCCCACTTTCCTCTCTCTCTCCCCCTTTCCTTTCTCTCCCCGCTTTCCCCTCTCTCTCCCCCTTTCCTTTCTCTCTCCCCTTTCCTTTCTCTCTCCCCTTTCCTCTCTCTCTCTCCCCCTGTCCTCTCCCTCTCCCCTTTCCTCTTTCTCTCTCCCTTTCCTTTCTCTCCCCCCTTTCCTCTCTCTATCCCTACTTTCCTCTCTCTCTCCCCCTTTCCCTTCTCTATCTCCCCTTTCCCCTCTCTCTCCATCTCCCCTTTCCTCTCTCTCTCCCCCTTTCCTGTCTCTCTCCCCTTTCCTCTCTCTCTCCCTCTTTCCTGTCTCTCTCCCCTTTCCTCTCTCTCTCCCCCCCTTTTCATTTATCTATCCCCACTTTCCTCTCTCTCTCCCCCCCTTTCCATTCTCTCTCCCCCCTTTCCCCTATCTCTCCCCCTTTCCTTTCTCTCTCCCCTTTCCTTTCTCTCTCCCCCTTTCCCTTCTCTATCTCCCCTTTCCCCTCTCTCTCTCCATCTCCCCTTTCCTCTCTCTCTCCCCCTTTCCTGTCTCTCTCCCCTTTCCTCTCTCTCTCCCCTTTCCTCTCTCTCCCCCCTTTCCCCTCTCTCTCCCCCTTTCCTTTCTCTCTCCCCTTTCCTTTCTCTCTCCCCCTTTCGTTTCTCTCTCCCCTTTCCTTTCTCTCCCCCCCTTTCCCCTCTCTCTCTCCCCTTTCCTTTCTCTCTCCCCCCTTTCCTCTCTCTCCCCCTTTCCCTTTCTCTACCCCCCCTTTTCCCCTCTCTCTCCCCCTTTCCTTTCTCTCCCCCCCTTTCCCCTCTCTCTCCCCTTTCCCCTCTCTCTCCCCCTTTCCTTTCTCTACCCCCCCTTTCCTGTCTCTCTCCCCTTTCCTCTCTCTCCCCTTTCCTCTCTCTCCCCCCTTTCCCCTCTCTCTCCCCCCTTTCCTTTCTCTCTCCCCTTTCCTTTCTCTCTCCCCCTTTTCGTTTCTCTCTCCCCTTTCCTCTCTCTCTCCCCCTTTCCTTTCTCTACCCCCCCCTTTCCCCTCTCTCTCCCCCTTTCCTTTCTCTCCCCCCCTTTCCCCTCTCTCTCTCTCCCCTTTCCTTTCTCTCTCCCCCTTTCCTCTCTCTCCCCCTTTCCTTTCTCTACCCCCCTTTCCCCTCTCTCTCCCCCTTTCCTTTCTCCCCCCCCCCTTTCCCTCTCTCTCCCCTTTCCTTTCTCTCTCTCCTTTCCCCTCTCTCTCCCCTTTCCTTTCTCTCTCCCCTTTCCCCTCTATCTCCCCTTTCCTTTCTCTCTCCCCCTTTCCTCTCTCTCTCCCCTTTCCTCTCTCTCTCTCCCCCTGTCCTCTCCCTCTCCCCCCTTTCCTTTCTCTCTCCCCTTTCCTTTCTCTCTCCCCCTTTCCTTTCTCTCTCCCCTTTCCTCTCTCTCTCCCCTTTCCTCTCTCTCTCCCCCCCTTTCCTCTCTCTCTCTCCCCTTTCCTCTCTCTCTCTTTCCCCTTTCCTCTCTCTCTCTCTCCCCTTTCCTCTCTCTCTCTCCCCCCTTTCCTCTCTCTCTCTCCCCTGTCAGTCAGTCATTCAGTCAGCAACAGGGTATTGGGCACGGAGTGCTCTCCTCTCCTCTCTCAGACTGTAGTTATCCCAGAACTCAGTCAGGATGTCTGCCTCAGATAATACTGGGGCGTATAGGCACTCACAGCACTAGAGTGGAAGTCACACACATACGCACACACACACACACACGCACACGCACGCACACACACACACACACACGCACACACACACACACATACACACACACACACACGCACGCACACACGTCCCGTGTTTTGAAAACGCTTTACATTTTCTCCTGTTTATCGCATCTGACCTCACTCTAATGTGATTTATACTTCCCTAACCACAAAGTCCTCGCTAAGTGTGTTTCTCTTGTGGAGGAGAGGCAAAGGGGGCATCCCACAAAGGGCCCTGGTCTAAAGTAGTGCACTACATAGGGGTGCCATTTCAGACGAAGTCTAGGGGAATAATAATATTATGGACAAATCAATAGACTTATAATGTAGTGCTTGTGGACATTGGACTTTTAGTGGACTTTGAAGGGTTTTTAAGCCCCCCCGTCCCTGGATGGGAGCTTGTCTCCAGTCTACCCAGCCTAGACGTCCCTGGATGGGACTTGTCTCCAGTCTGCCCAGCCTAGACGTCCCTGGATGGGAGCTTGTCTCCAGTCTCCCCAGCCTAGACGCCCCTGGATGGGAGCTTGTCTCCAGTCTCCCCAGCCTAGATGTCCCTGGATGGGAGCTTGTCTCCAGTCTGCCCAGCCTAGATGTCCCTGGATGGGAGCTTGTCTCCAGTCTGCCTAGCCTAGATGTCCCTGGATGGGAGCTTGTCTCCAGTCTGCCCAGCCTAGACGTCCCTGGATGGGAGCTTGTCTTCAGTCTGCCCAGCCTAGACGTCCCTGGATGGGAGCTTGTCTCCAGTCTGCCAGCCTAGACGTCCCTGGATGGGACTTGTCTCCAGTCTGCCCAGCCTAGACGTCCCTGGATGGGAGCTTGTCTCCAGTCTCCCCAGCCTAGACGTCCCTGGATGGGAGCTTGTCTCCAGTCTCCCCAGCCTAGATGTCCCTGGATGGGAGCTTGTCTCCAGTCTGCCCAGCCTAGATGTCCCTGGATGGGAGCTTGTCTCCAGTCTGCCTAGCCTTGATGTCCCTGGATGGGAGCTTGTCTCCAGTCTGCCCAGCCTAGACGTCCCTGGATGGGAGCTTGTCTCCAGTCTGCCCAGCCTAGACGTCCCTGGATGGGAGCTTGTCTCCAGTCTCCCCAGCCTAGACGTCCCTGGATGGGAGCTTGTCTCCAGTCTCCCCAGCCTAGATGTCCCTGGATGGGAGCTTGTCTCCAGTCTCCCCAGCCTAGATGTCCCTGGATGGGAGCTTGTCTCCAGTCTCCCCAGCCCCCCCGTCCCTGGATGGGAGCTTGTCTCCAGTCTCCCCAGCCTAGACGTCCCTGGATGGGAGCTTGTCTCCAGTCTCCCCAGCCTAGATGTCCCTGGATGGGAGCTTGTCTCCGGTCTCCCCAGCCTAGATGTCCCTGGATGGGAGCTTGTCTCCAGTCTCCCCAGCCTAGACATCCCTGGATGGGAGCTTGTCTCCAATCTCCCCAGCCTAGACATCCCTGGATGGGAGCATGTCTCCAGTCTCCCCAACCTAGATGTCCCTGGATGGGAGCATGTCTCCGGTCTCCCCAGCCTAGACGTCCCTGGATGGGAGCTTGTCTCCGGTCTCCCCAGCCCAGACATCCCTAGATGGGTGCTTGTCTCCAGTCTCCCCAGCCTAGATGTCCCTGGATGGGAGCTTGTCTCCGGTCTCCCCAGCCCAGACATCCCTAGATAGGAGCTTGTCTCCAGTCTCCCCAGCCTAGATGTCCCTGGATGGGAGCTTGTCTCCGGTCTCCCCAGACCAGACATCCCTAGATAGGAGCTTGTCTCCAGTCTCCCCAGCCTAGACGTCCCTGGATGGGAGCTTGTCTCCAGTCTCCCCAGCCTAGATGTCCCTAGATGGGAGCTTGTCTCCAGTCTCCCCAGCCTAGATGTCCCTGGATGGGAGCTTGTCTCCAGACTCCCCAGCCTAGATGTCCCTGGATGGGAGCTTGTCTCCGGTCTCCCCAGCCTAGATGTCCCTGGATGGGAGCTTGTCTCCAGTCTCCCCAGCCTAGATGTCCCTGGATGGGAGCATGTCTCCGGTCTCCCCAGCCTAGACGTCCCTGGATGGGAGCTTGTCTCCGGTCTCCCCAGCCCAGACATCCCTAGATGGGAGCTTGTCTCCAGTCTCCCCAGCCTAGATGTCCCTGGATGGGAGCTTGTCTCCGGTCTCCCCAGCCCAGACATCCCTAGATAGGAGCTTGTCTCCAGTCTCCCCAGCCTAGATGTCCCTGGATGGGAGCTTGTCTCCGGTCTCCCCAGACCAGACATCCCTAGATAGGAGCTTGTCTCCAGTCTCCCCAGCCTAGACGTCCCTGGATGGGAGCTTGTCTCCAGTCTCCCCAGCCTAGATGTCCCTAGATGGGAGCTTGTCTCCAGTCTCCCCAGCCTAGATGTCCCTGGATGGGAGCTTGTCTCCAGACTCCCCAGCCTAGATGTCCCTGGATGGGAGCTTGTCTCCGGTCTCCCCAGCCTAGATGTCCCTGGATGGGAGCTTGTCTCCAGTCTCCCCAGCCTAGATGTCCCTAGATGGGAGCTTGTCTCCAGTCTCCCCAGCCTAGATGTCCCTGGATGGGAGCTTGTCTCCAGTCTCCCCAGCCTAGATGTCCCTAGATGGGAGCTTGTCTCCAGTCTCCCCAGCCTAGATGTCCCTGGATGGGAGCTTGTCTCCAGTCTCCCCAACCTAGATGTCCCTAGATGGGAGCTTGTCTCCAGTCTCCCCAGCCTAGATGTCCCTAGATGGGAGCTTGTCTCCAGTCTCCCCAGCCTAGTTGTCCCTGCTGTGCCATCAGCACTCTGGCTCCTGGATGGATTACTCACCTGTCATTAACTGCTACACAGCAAAGATGGACGGCAGCATTCATCTCAATGTCAGCCTCATTCCACTAGCTGTCCTCCCCTCTCTCTCCCTCCTCATCGTCACTTTACCAGAATATCCTCACACAGCCTGTCCCAGCCCAGTGTGCATCTCTTTGGAGAGAGGCAATGCATCACCCGCCGCTTTCCGCAGTATGCAATTAGTCTTCCAATGGGCGTACCTGAACTTTTTCCTCTGGCCCTACCTGTTACAGATGCCTGCCCGACCGCCTGTCTGTATGCTCTTTCCTGGTCTCTCTCTCTCTCTGCTATTAAGGATATGAAAATACCCATTTTGGAGTGTGAATTTGTATAAAGCAGTCCATAGAACTGTGTTGAGTTTTTAATACATGTTGAATGGATAAAACAACAGGAAACAACTTCACATTCAAACACACACAACGAAGACACAACCCAAGCAGCGATGTTTGTGCCCCCCGAGTGCCACGGCTTTTTCCCATTCCCAGGGTTGTCAGGCAGCCTAGTGCCCCAGGCCTGAGGCTGGGAGGAGAAGGGGGCACAAGGGGGTGTGGGGAGGTGGGGGCAGGGCCAGAGGGTGGGCAAGGGTTGGGCAGCGATGACAAAGAGGGGGTGGGGTGGGGATTCGGGGGCAGGAGAGCTCTTTCTAAAGTCAGGTGATAGCAGGTTGGACGAGAAAGACAACAGATGAACAGGGGACAAGGAAGAACAACAGATGAACAGGGGACAAGGGACAAGAAAGAAAAGAGAAGAAAAGAGGGAGAACGGTACAAAGAAAGATGTGTGTATAATGTGTGTCGGGGGGGGGGGGGGTAGAGGGGCGTTGAAAGGGGTACTGTTTACCGTCTCATCTCCCCGGCCCTGCACACAGTCTCACTTCAAACAAAGCTACTGGCAGAGGAGAGAAAAGACAGGCTGCCGCCACTGTCGCTTTTCCTGCATGAAAGAAGGACAGCAGCAGTAGTCTGGAGACGACACAGAGACACAGAGCCACAGAGCCACAGAGACACAGAGCCCTGGCTGGGATACTTGGCTGGCGCTGCGGCCAGGTGGTCAGGGCACACTGGCAAAGACACTGGCAGAACGCCCTACCCAGATGGCTCCCCGGGCCCTTCTTTTTATAAGGTGCTCTCTCTCTCTCTCTCTCTCTCTCTCTCTCTCTTCATCTAGTCTCCCTCCCTCTGTCCGTCTCTCTGCCCTCTCACACCCAGACATATGCCCTTCAGAGAAAAAAAAAGAAATCCCTGTCCTTGTGATTGAATCAATGATTGAGATTTGCTCCTGGGGTAATGGGTGGCGGGCTCTGTTTTTTGGCTGGCATTTGGGGGGCACGGCGAGCCTGGGTCCTCCCTGGGCATGCGCAGACTGGCGGGCATGGGGGATTGCCAGCTGTATCAGGCTGTCGTTGTGGACCAGCCATGCCCGCTGTGCCCACTGCCACAACAGTGGGCATGGGAGAGGGAGACACCACCACCGCCACGCCCCTCTCTAAGCCACACCCTAGTCCCCACCTACACCCTCACAAATCAAATGAACATTTATTGGGCGGATACAGCAGGTGTGACAGTAGAGTGAAATGCTTACTTGTTAAGAGGAAATCATCTAGACGTATGAAACACGTTAAATAAGAAAACAGGAGATTGTAAACTATACGCATGGTCAGTTCCAGTACCATGGTCAGTTCCATGGTCAGTACCATGGTCAGCGTCAGTCCCATGGTCAGTGCCAGTACCATGGTCAGCGCCAGTACCATAGTCAGTGCCAGTGCCATGGTCAGCGCCAGTACCATAGTCAGTGCCAGTGCCATGGTCAGCGCCAGTACCATGGTCAGTTCCAGTACCATGGTCAGTTCCATGGTCAGTACCATGGTCAGCGTCAGTCCCATGGTCAGTGCCAGTACCATGGTCAGCGCCAGTACCATAGTCAGTGCCAGTGCCATGGTCAGCGCCAGTACCATAGTCAGTGCCAGTGCCATGGTCAGCGCCAGTACCATGGTCAGTTCCAGTACCATGGTCAGTTCCATGGTCAGTACCATGGTCAGTTCCAGTACCATGGTCAGTTCCATGGTCAGTACCATGGTCAGCGTCAGTCCCATGGTCAGTGCCAGTACCATGGTCAGTGCCAGTACCATGGTCAGTGCCAGTACCATGGTCAGCGCCAGTACCATAGTCAGTGCCAGTGCCATGGTCAGCGCCAGTACCATAGTCAGTGCCAGTGCCATGGTCAGCGCCAGTACCATAGTCAGTGCCAGTGCCATGGTCAGCGCCAGTACCATAGTCAGTGCCAGAACCATGGTCAGTGTCAGTACCATGGTCAGTGTCAGTACCATGGTCAGCGTCAGTCCCATGGTCAACGTCAGTACCATGGTCAGTACCATGTTCAGTACCATGGTCAGTGTCAGTACCATGGTCAGCGTCAGTACCATGGTCAGTGCCAGTACCATAGTCAGTGTCAGTGCCATGGTCAGTGTCAGTACCATGGTCAGTGCCAGTACCATGGTCAGTGCCAGTACCATGGTCAGTGCCAGTACCATAGTCAGTGCCAGTGCCATGGTCAGTGCCAGTACCATGGTCAGTGCCAGTACCATGGTCAGTGTCAGTACCATGGTCAGTGCCAATACCATGGTCAGCATCAGTACCATGGTCAGTGCCAGTACCATAGTCAGTGCCAGTGCCATGGTCAGTGCCAGTACCATGGTCAGTACCATGGTCAGTACCATGTTCAGTCCTATGGTCAGTGTCAGTACCATGGTCAGCATCAGTACCATAGTCAGTGCCAGTGCCATAGTCAGTGCCAGTGCCATAGTCAGTGCCAGTACCATAGTCAATGCCAGTACCATGGTCAGTGACAGTACCATGGTCAGTGCCAATACCATGGTCAGTGTCAGTACCATGGTCAGTGTCAGTACCATGGTCAGTGTCAGTACCATGGTCAGCGTCAGTACCATGGTCAGTACACATGGTCAGTACCATGGTCAGTGTCAGTACCATGGTCAGCGTCAGTACCATGGTCAGCGTCAGTACCATGGTCAGTACCATGGTCAGTGTCAGTACCACGGTCAGTGCCAGTACCATAGTCAGTGCCATGGTCAGAGCCAGTACCATAGTTAGTACCGGTACCATGGTCAGTGTCAGTACCATGGTCAGCGTCAGTACCATGGTCAGTGGCAGTACCATGGTCAGTACCATGGTCAGTACCAGTACCATGGTCAGTACCATGTTCAGTACCATGGTCAGTGTCAGTACCATGGTCAGCATCAGTACCATGGTCAGTGCCAGTACCATAGTCAGTGTCAGTGCCATGGTCAGTGTCAGTACCATGGTCAGTGTCAGTACCATGGTCAGCGTCAGTCCCATGGTCAGTGTCAGTACCATGGTCAGTTCCAGTACCATGGTCAGTAACATGGTCAGTGTCAGTACCATGGTCAGTAGCATGGTCAGTCCCATGGTCAGTGTCAGTACCATGGTCAGTTCCAGTACCATGGTCAGTAACATGGTCAGTAACATGGTCAGTGGTAGTACCATGATCAGTACCATGGTCAGTGCCAGTAGCATCATTTCAATGTGCAGGGATACTGGAGTGGTTGATGTGAAAATAGTGTCCTACTGTCCTATAATAAACAGTGTTTCTAATCTGCAACACCATATACTGCTATCTTTTATTGAGTGGTAGAAACCAGCAGAGAAGGACTGGGTTGTGGATTCTCTGCTAGTGTGCTCTGGGATGTGAATTCTCTGCTACTGTGCTCTGGGTTGTGGATTCTCTGCTAGTGTGCTCTGGGATGTGAATTCTCTGCTACTGTGCTCTGGGTTGTGGATTCTCTGCTAGTGTGCTCTGGGATGTGAATTCTCTGCTACTGTGCTCTGGGATGTGAATTCTCTGCTACTGTGCTCTGGGTTGTGAATTCTCTGCTACTGTGCTCTGGGATGTGAATTCTCTGCTACTGTGCTCTGGGTTGTGAATTCTCTGCTACTGTGCTCTGGGATGTGAATTCTCTGCTACTGTGCTCTGGGTTGTGAATTCTCTGCTACTGTGCTCTGGGTTGTGGATTCTCTGCTACTGTGCTCTGGGTTGTGGATTCTCTGCTACTGTGCTCTGGGTTGTGGGGGCCTGCAGTGGGCTTCTGTGGCTGTGTGAAACGCTCCCCAAACATATGGAGGAGGATCCGCCAAGCCCCGCTTCACAGCTGTCTGCTCTGCACCACACCTCCCTTCTCATGCACTGCTGGCTGCACACACACACACACACACACACACACACACACACACACACACACACACACACACACACACACACACACACACACACAGACACACACACACACACACACACACACACACACACACACACAGACACACACACACACACACACGCACACACACACACACACACACACACACACACAGACACACACACACACACACACACACACACACACACAGGCAGCTGTACATGAAAACAAACCAATAAATACACACACACACACACAACCAAACCTAGACACACGCACACACACAACCAAACCTAGACACACACACAACCAAACCTAGACACACACAAGCACACACACACACAAACAAATCTAGACAGACACACACAACCAAACCTAGACACACACAAGCACACACACACACACATACACACACACACCAGTGACTATGCATGGAGAAACCTCACCCTCCAGACTGTGTAAGGTCATGGCCTCACACTCATGCATACATTAGTGGTAAAATATGAAATGCTATAAAAGGCTTGCAGAACCACAACAAAGCACCTATATCAGCAGCACTTCACATTAAACTTCCTGAAACGCTGCCAAATATGCCTCAGAAAGAAAAAAATGTTTTGCTTCATACCAAAATTAGACAGACTTTGTGTGTGTGTGCGTGTGTGTGTGTGCGTGTGTGTGTGTGTACTCTCGTTCGGTTGCCTTGAAAAATACTGCATGTTAGGTTAAGCTAACGATAGTTAAACTAACGTCGTTGAGAGCTCTCTCTCGATCCACCCTGTTATGCAGTAAAACAACATACAGGAAGTGTATACAGTATCACACTCACTGATGAAGGCTTAATACGGACGAAACATCTAAGTATGCAGTTGTTTTGAATCTTACTTGTGGATATGTCAACATAAAGACATTTATATTCTGACTTATCGGAATGAACTTATATTTCCTTATACTACCTTAACACAGAATAAGCAGCTCCAGACTTAGAGTTAACCAAGGCCTTCCAAGTCCCTGCCCCTTCTATCCCTCCCCAAAGTTGTCCCACCTCAGCCCAGTTCAGCCCAGTTCAGCCCAGTCGGTTCAGTGGAGAGCCCCCTGAGGTACTCTACATTGTGCCATTATTACACAATCATTATCTACTTTTAGAGAGGACAGCAGAATTACGCTATGCTGTGAAAGGGCCCCTTTCTTATGGTGATCAGGGCCCGCAAAACGTTACCCACACGCCATGCCGGCCCAGAATGCATCACACCACAACCAATTATGGCCCAGGAATGATTGGAGCGATTCACAGACACATGTAAAAGTAGGGAGTGGAAGGCCGGTGTGTGTGTGTGTTAATGAGGAGAGAAAGTGATGAGGGAGAGAGGAAAGTGGGGGAAAGAAAGAGGAGGTGGGAGAGGGAGGGGTCAAGTTGGAACCCATACACTTGAGGGGGGCCCCTCCTGTCCCCCTCCCTGCGATTGACCCAGAGCCACTCCATGGTGTGAATAGATGGACGGGGTCTTTCAGTCCTCTCACAATGTTTGGACATTTTTCCTTTGTCCACTACACTTATCCCTCTTTCAGCCGGCCTCCATATAATATCCCTTACAGCAGGCGCCTTGTGAATGGAGATAATCTCCTCCACACTTCCACACACAGTCTACAGGCAGGATTTACAGTAGAGTAGGGGGAATGGGAGGCCGAGTGATGCCTGCCCCGTTTCAACCTCTCTCTTTGTCTCTCTCTGTAGCCTATGACCACGAACAGACATTGTGGTTTGCTCCCGAGTGGCGCAGTGGTCTAAGGCACTGCATCTCAGTGCTAGAGGCGTCACTACAGACCCTGGTTCAATTCCAGGCTGTATCACAACCAGCCATGATTGGGAGAGAGGAAGGGACATTATGGATTTAATTTATTTATTGTGTCAAACGTATTAAGACCTGAGACCTTATTAACTTATTAACTTATAACTTATTTATTTATGGAAATAGGGTGGTGCACAATTGGCCGAGCGTCGTCCGGGTTAGGGTTTGGCCGGGGTAGATAAGAATTTGTTCTTAACTGACTTGCCTAGTTAAATCAAAAATTAAATCCAAAAATGAAAACAATAAAATGGGACATACTTGGTTCGCTTTCGGTCGACGTAATAATTTAGAAGAGCGTCTCTTTAGAATTGCATGGATGCTTATAAAGGCGTTAGACAAGTGGTTCATTCAGGTTCATTCAGACTTGAAAGTCTGATGACGGGGGTTAGGGTTGGAGGTGGGGGTTCAGGGGGTCAATCTGGTCTTGGGGAGGTGAGAGGTTGTACATTAGAAAAGAAGGAACCAGCCTAAGGTAGGCATGGCTGGCCACAGAATGTATCTAGAGAAGGACACATTGATAATACACAGTTCAGATGACGTACCTCTGCTGTGTATAGATCGGAATGGGAGATGCTGTAAATCATTTCAACAATCAATCGTCATACCTATAAAAAAAAAATGAATTGTGGACAAAAGACATAAAATATTGATCGATGGGGGCGTTTGTTGAGGAAGGTCTCCACTTGTTTAGAAAAATGACTAATGTCCTTTTGATAACAGACTGCATTGGTTTTGTGTCTTTTTCCCACTATTTGTTCCTTGGTGCACCAGAAAATCCCCAATTACTCAAATCTTGTCTAAGAAACACCATCTTTCATTGTGATCATTTTCACTACTGTGAAATCCTCTCATTACAACACCCCCCCCACCACCCGTCTCTCTGAGGTTTCAATTTGGCACTGTCTCCTCGTTCAGAAAAAAAGCCCAGAACATCGGCAGTTGGTTTTGAAGTTTCCCAGCTGCGGCAACAAACAGGGTGGAGAGAAATCACATTCGGGTGGTAAAGTGGAACCACATCAAACAAGAAAGATGTTAATCCTGTCTGAATTGAGAACGCTGATGTCCTCTTTTCTATTAATAGTTGAGTTAGAGAGGAAGGAACATGACGGATTTCATTTATTTATTGTGTCAAACGTATTAATACGCGAGATCGATGTCCCTCTTGAAAAAAATGTAATCGCTCTTGCGTTTTTCATCTGATAATTTATTTATTTATGGAAATGTGTCTTTTCAGCCACCATCCAGCCTCCTCATTCACAATTAAGGTGGTGTGTGACATAAACCAGTGTATAATGTCCGATTTGGTTTGTCTAATGGTGTATTAGCTGTAGTATTATATGTAGCAGTAGGAAAATAAATAAACATATGATCCTCTGCATTTCTGGAGGCAGGTGGCCTAGTGGTTAGAGTGTTGGGCCAGTACCCCAAAGGTTGATGGTTCAAATACCTGAGCAGTAAAAGTGAAAAATATGTTTTTTTTTAGCATGATTTATATCAAAGAAACACAAGGAAGGGGTAACATTATGGTATTCGAACATGAAGGACAAACAATACAGCATCAAGACACTATCAAACATGTATCAGTCTTTCCGCAACAGAGCCATCCTTATGTGTGAGGGTGCAGGTGCATGATAGTGATATAAAACATATGTCATAGTTTCCTTTTTCATCATTACAATCTTGTGAAACCCGAACCCTCCAAGATCCCCCCACAGTTCCCCAATAGCTGTCCCTCAACCATTCGAGACCCCTTCCACAGTCCCCCCCCCCCCAAACAAAAATATACAATAATTCCATTCCCCACCCGCAAGAACCCCCCAATACACCAACAACCAAGAGAATGAACTGAAGAGAGAGATGGAAAAGACAGAAGAAAACAGCAAACAACAATATGCACATTATTATTATTTGTTAAACAAAACATTTAAAACAAAAGGACTTCAAGGACAACTGAAATCATAACAGCAATGCCTACGTCATATGTTTGTGTGCATGTCTGGCACTATTACATGTATGTGTGTGTTCTTGTATGTGTGTATTTGAATGAGAGTGTGTGTATATGCATGTGTACAAACACCTGCACGGCATCAGCCTCAGGCAACCCGGCATTAGTTGTAAAAACACTGGCCCTTAGTGTCATTCAAATATACTTTATTATGTTTTATTTGGACTTTTCCCCCCTTTATCTTTTGACCATCATTCTCTCTCTCACACAGTAACTCCACTCCCACTTGTCTCCAATTCCGCATACCAACCCTCAGCTTCCCTCAGCCCATCCCATCTATCTCTGCTGGCCACCCACTTCGTGTTTCTACGCAACACATATCTTTCAACTATGCTATGATGTTTAACGTACAATTTCAATCTATCTAATCGAATAGAATTGACTGACTCGGTCTCTCCAAATCTCCTAACAGTACTATTTCTAGGGTCAATTTTAGATCAATGCTATGCATTTTCAGCCATTCCTGAACCTGAGAGCAGAAACAGGACAAAATAAATGGTGTATTGATTCTGTATCCTCACAACAAAATCTGCAGAGCTTATGCCCCAAATATTCAACATTTTGTTGGTGGCAAGAATTCAATATAATAAGTTTATCTGAAAGGCACAAATTATTGAACCTTGCGTTGTTTTATATATCAACTCATACACCCTGTACCATGGAATCGGTACATCAAAAATCTCTTCCCAACTATTTTCCAATCTGTATGGCACAGCAGTCAACATCCTGGTCCTCAAATGAAACTGGTATTCTTTCCTATTTATGCTATTTTATGCCAGTTTTGATCCTATATATTGGGCAGACAGACCAGTTCTCTACCTCCTCCAGCTGCCACCTGCCTCCTCCAGTTGTGATCCTTTATATTGGGCAGACAGACCAGTTCCCTGCCTCCTCCAGCTGCCACCTGCCTCCTCCAGTTGTGATCCTTTATATTGGGCAGACAGACCAGTTCTCTACCTCCTCCCACTGCCACCTGCCTCCTCCAGTTTTGATCCTTTATATTGGGCAGACAGACCTGCTCCCTACCTCCTCCCACTACCACCCTCCTCCTCCAGTTTTGATCCTTTATATTGGGCAGACAGACCTGCTCCCTACCTCCTCCCACTGCCACCCTCCTCCTCCAGTTGTGATCCTTTATATTGGGCAGACAGACCTGCTCCCTACCTCCTCCCACTACCACCCTCCTCCTCCAGTTTTGATCCTTTATATTGGGCAGACAGACCTGCTCCCTACCTCCTCCCGCTGCCACCCTCCTCCTCCAGTTGTGATCCTTTATATTGGGCAGACAGACCTGCTCCCTACCTCCTCCCACTGCCACCCTCCTCCTCCAGTTGTGATCCTTTATATTGGGCAGACAGACCTGCTCCCTACCTCCTCCCACTACCACCCTCCTCCTCCAGTTTTGATCCTTTATATTGGGCAGACAGACCTGCTCCCTAACTCCTCCCACTACCACCCTCCTCCTCCAGTTTTGATCCTTTTTATTGGGCAGACAGACCAGTTCCCTACCTCCTCCAGTTGTGATCCTTTATATTGGGCAGACAGACCAGTTCCCTACCTCCTCCCACTGCCACCCTCCTCCTCCTCCAGTTGTGATCCTTTATATTGGGCAGACAGACCAGTTCCCTACCTCCTCCCACTGCCACCCTCCTCCTCCAGTTTTGATCCTTTATATTGGGCAGACAGACCTGCTCCCTACCTCCTCCCACTGCCACCCTCCTCCTCCAGTTGTGATCCTTTATATTGGGCAGACAGACCTGCTCCCTACCTCCTCCCACTGCCACCCTCCTCCTCCAGTTGTGATCCTTTATATTGGGCAGACAGACCTGCTCCCTACCTCCTCCCACTGCCACCCTCCTCCTCCAGTTGTGATCCTATATATTGGGCAGACAGACCAGTTCCCTACCTCCTCCCACTGCCACCTGCCTCCTCCAGTTGTGATCCTATATATTGGGCAGACAGACCAGTTCCCTACCTCCTCCCACTGCCACCTGCCTCCTCCAGTTGTGATCCTATATATTGGGCAGACAGACCAGTTCCCTACCTCCTCCCACTGTCACCTGCCTCCTCCAGTTGTGATCCTATATATTGGGCAGACAGACCAGTTCCCTACCTCCTCCCACTGCCACCTGCCTCCTCCAGTTGTGATCCTATATATTGGGCAGACAGACCAGTTCCCTACCTCCTCCCACTGCCACCTGCCTCCTCCAGTTGTGATCCTATATATTGGGCAGACAGACCAGTTCTCTACCCTCCTCCCGCTGCCACCTGCCTCCTCCAGTTGTGATCCTATATATTGGGCAGACAGACCAGTTCTCTACCTCCTCCCGCTGCCACCTGCCTCCTCCAGTTGTGATCCTTTATATTGGGCAGACAGACCAGTTCTCTACCTCCTCCCACTGCCACCTGCCTCCTCCAGTTGTGATCCTTTATATTGGGCAGACAGACCAGTTCTCTACCTCCTCCCACTGCCACCTGCCTCCTCCAGTTGTGATCCTTTATATTGGGCAGACAGACCAGTTCTCTACCTCCTCCCACTGCCACCTGCCTCCTCCAGTTGTGATCCTTTATATTGGGCAGACAGACCAGTTCTCTACCTCCTCCAGCTGCCACCTGCCTCCTCCAGTTGTGATCCTTTATATTGGGCAGACAGACCAGTTCCCTGCCTCCTCCAGCTGCCACCTGCCTCCTCCAGTTGTGATCCTTTATATTGGGCAGACAGACCAGTTCTCTACCTCCTCCCACTGCCACCTGCCTCCTCCAGTTGTGATCCTTTATATTGGGCAGACAGACCAGTTCTCTACCTCCTCCCACTGCCACCTGCCTCCTCCAGTTGTGATCCTTTATATTGGGCAGACAGACCAGTTCCCTGCCTCCTCCAGCTGCCACCTGCCTCCTCCATTTTTGAGGTAATGCTGTAATCAATTGGTTGTACTCTTGGACTGAGCAGCCCTTCCCGTACAATTCTGATAACTCCATGAAGAACATAACTCTACCATTGCAATTTACAATATAAATTTAAGAACAAAATACCCTCTTCAAACATCTTTCCCATAAATCCAGGTATTTTATCAACCAGCACATTAGGGAGTGGAAGGCCGGTGTGTGTGCCGTAATATTTGTTCTATCTTTTCAGGGGGATGAAATTGAGATTGTAGCCAGCTCTGCAATGCTTGTTTGAAGAAGACGGATCCTTGAAAAAAAAGTAACAATCAAAAATGAGCCTGTAAAACAAGACATGTCACTGGTGTATGTGACAAAAAACATCTTTATACTGTATTTTATTCATTTATATCTAATGTCCAGCATATTACTGTGGACACCAAATAACTGTCCAGGGGCGAAGGGGCCAGAGATACATGGGCATACATTCACCTGGCTCTCTTAAATGGATCCTTGGTGCTAGCAGGGGACTCTATTAAATCACCTCCACCCAAATGGAGGAGTGCTTTAAGGGTGGGTTGGGTGGAGGTCCAGTTCTCTTTCTCTGACAACAGGTCCCATGGACCACAAAGACTCAGAGCCACAACTTGTTAGGGGTTAGAGAGTAGGGGGGGGGCATTTAAACCCACAGTCTTGCATTAATGAGCAGCACTCCAATTTCTACATTTGAGGCAGAGCCCTAAATGAATTAGAGGTAGGCA
>NC_034177.2:13445037-13562537 GCF_002021735.2 Oncorhynchus kisutch
TAGACATGGTTAGGGATGGAGCGAGGGTGTTGTTGTTAGGGATGGAGCGAGGGTGTTGTTGTTAGGGATGGAGCGAGGGTGTTGTTGTTAGGGATGGAGCGAGGGTGTTGCTGTTAGACATGGTTAGGGATGGAGCGAGGGTGTTGCTGTTAGGGATGGAGCGAGGGTGTTGCTGTTAGACATGGTTAGGGATGGAGCGAGGGTGTTGTTGTTAGGGATGGAGCGAGGGTGTTGTTGTTAGGGATGGAGCGAGGGTGTTGCTGTTAGACATGGTTAGGGATGGAGCGAGGGTGTTGCTGTTAGGGATGGAGCGAGGGTGTTGTTGTTAGGGATGGTTAGGGATGGAGCGAGGGTGTTGCTGTTAGACATGGTTAGGGATGGAGCGAGGGTGTTGTTGTTAGGGATGGAGCGAGGGTGTTGCTGTTAGACATGGTTAGGGATGGAGCGAGGGTGTTGTTGTTAGGGATGGAGCGAGGGTGTTGTTGTTAGGGATGGAGCGAGGGTGTTGCTGTTAGACATGGTTAGGGATGGAGCGAGGGTGTTGTTGTTAGGGATGGAGCGAGGGTGTTGCTGTTAGGGATGGAGCGAGGGTGTTGTTGTTAGGGATGGAGCGAGGGTGTTGTTGTTAGGGATGGAGCGAGGGTGTTGCTCTTAGGGATGGAGCGAGGGTGTTGCTGTTAGGGATGGAGCGAGGGTGTTGTTGTTAGGGATGGAGCGAGGGTGTTGTTGTTAGGGATGGAGCGAGGGTGTTGTTGTTAGGGATGGAGCGAGGGTGTTGTTGTTAGGGATGGAGCGAGGGTGTTGCTGTTAGACATGGTTAGGGATGGAGCGAGGGTGTTGCTGTTAGGGATGGAGCGAGGGTGTTGCTGTTAGACATGGAGCGAGGGTGTTGCTGTTAGACATGGTTAGGGATGGAGCGAGGGTGTTGCTGTTAGACATGGTTAGGGATGGAGCGAGGGTGTTGTTGTTAGGGATGGAGGGAGGGTGTTGTTGTTAGGGATGGAGCGAGGGTGTTGCTGTTAGGGATGGAGCGAGGGTGTTGCTGTTAGGGATGGTTAGGGATGGAGCGAGGGTGTTGTTGTTAGACATGGTTAGGGATGGAGCGAGGGTGTTGTTGTTAGGGATGGAGCGAGGGTGTTGTTGTTAGGGATGGAGCGAGGGTGTTGTTGTTAGGGATGGTTAGGGATGGAGCGAGGGTGTTGCTGTTAGACATGGTTAGGGATGGAGCGAGGGTGTTGCTGTTAGGGATGGAGCGAGGGTGTTGTTGTTAGGGATGGAGCGAGGGTGTTGTTGTTAGGGATGGAGCGAGGGTGTTGCTCTTAGGGATGGAGCGAGGGTGTTGCTGTTAGGGATGGAGCGAGGGTGTTGTTGTTAGGGATGGAGCGAGGGTGTTGTTGTTAGGGATGGAGCGAGGGTGTTGTTGTTAGGGATGGAGCGAGGGTGTTGTTGTTAGGGATGGAGCGAGGGTGTTGTTGTTAGGGATGGAGCGAGGGTGTTGCTGTTAGGGATGGAGCGAGGGTGTTGCTGTTAGACATGGTTAGGGATGGAGCGAGGGTGTTGCTGTTAGGGATGGAACGAGGGTGTTGTTGTTAGGGATGGAGCGAGGGTGTTGTTGTTAGGGATGGAGCGAGGGTGTTGCTGTTAGGGATGGAGCGAGGGTGTTGCTGTTAGGGATGGTTAGGGATGGAGCGAGGGTGTTGTTGTTAGACATGGTTAGGGATGGAGCGAGGGTGTTGTTGTTAGACATGGTTAGGGATGGAGCGAGGGTGTTGCTGTTAGGGATGGAACGAGGGTGTTGTTGTTAAGGATGGAGCGAGGGTGTTGTTGTTAGGGATGGAGCGAGGGTGTTGCTGTTAGACATGGTTAGGGATGGAGCGAGGGTGTTGTTGTTAGACATGGTTAGGGATGGAGCGAGGGTGTTGCTGTTAGACATGGTTAGGGATGGAGCGAGGGTGTTGTTGTTAGGGATGGAGCGAGGGTGTTGCTGTTAGGGATGGTTAGGGATGGAGCGAGGGTGTTGTTGTTAGACATGGTTAGGGATGGAGCGAGGGTGTTGTTGTTAGGGATGGAGCGAGGGTGTTGTTGTTAGGGATGGAGCGAGGGTGTTGTTGTTAGGGATGGAGCGAGGGTGTTGCTGTTAGGGATGGAGCGAGGGTGTTGTTGTTAGGGATGGAGCGAGGGTGTTGTTGTTAGGGATGGAGCGAGGGTGTTGTTGTTAGGGATGGAGCGAGGGTGTTGCTGTTAGGGATGGAGCGAGGGTGTTGTTGTTAGACATGGTTAGGGATGGAGCGCGGGTGTTGTTGTTAGACATGGTTAGGGATGGAGCGAGGGTGTTGTTGTTAGACATGGTTAGGGATGGAGCGAGGGTGTTGCTGTTAGACATGGTTAGGGATGGAGCGAGGGTGTTGTTGTTAGGGATGGAGCGAGGGTGTTGCTGTTAGACATGGTTAGGGATGGAGCGAGGGTGTTGTTGTTAGACATTGTTAGGGATGGAGCGAGGGTGTTGTTGTTAGGGATGGTTAGGGATGGAGCGAGGGTGTTGTTGTTAGACATGGTTAGGGATGGAGCGAGGGTGTTGCTGTTAGGGATGGAGCGAGGGTGTTGTTGTTAGACATGGTTAGGGATGTGTGTGTGTGTATTTGAACCAGTGTGTGTGTGTGTGTGTGTGTGTGTGTGTGTGTGTGTGTGTGTGTGTGTGTGTGTGTGTGTGTGTGTGTGTGTGTGTGTGTGTGTGTGTGTGTGTGTGTGTGTGTGTGTGTGTGTGTGTGTGTGCTCTCCGACCTCAGTTTATTATACCATATGAGTCTATTAATGACTTTGTGGACAGGAATGAAATATAACAAACATTTGCTCCCATTGGAATGGATTGTGAAACAAAGCCACATGGCCTTTTGTTTACAGCCACAACACAAGGACAAGAAGGAGAGGTGTGACATGGACAGGCTCGGGGAGAAACGAGAGGCGGTCTATGAGAACCATAAACATTGATCGACCCGCTTGTGTGTGTGTGTGTGTGTGTGTGCGGCAGGGCAGGAATCTAAATGCATTGGCTGGTGGACCCACTTAGAGTCAGAACCACTTCTGTAGAGCTCTTTGGGGTTGAGAGGGATCATACTGCGCAATTCCAATTCCATTTTGAACCAGGGCTAAGAAATCAATCCTAATGCCTTTTCACCACACAGGACTTCATCTGGAATTAGAGGGAGGGGAAAGCAAATTGGACTGGAGATAAAAAATTGATCTGATATTGAAATGAACCAAAATAAATGATTGCCTCCCCGATGTATTGTTTAGTCTGCTAGCATTGCACTGTCTGGCATCCCTGAAAGACATTTCAGAACATGTATTATACATTATACATGCACCAAGGACTGCAGACTTTCAGTCTGAAACTGTCTGGGTGAAGGGTTAGTGGGATCGCTGGAGTATAGACATGAGGCAAGAGGAGATAGACATGAGGCAAGAGGGAGATAGACGTGAGGCAAGAGGGAGATAGACGTGAGGCAAGAGGGAGATAGACGTGAGGCAAGAGGGAGATAGACGTGAGGCAAGAGGGAGATAGACGAGATAGACGTGAGGCAAGAGGGAGATAGATGTGAGGCAAGAGGGAGATAGACGTGAGGCAAGAGGGAGATAGACGTGAGGCAAGAGGGAGATAGACGAGATAGACGTGAGGCAAGAGGGAGATAGACGTGAGGCTAGAGGGAGATAGACGTGAGGCAAGAGGGAGATAGACGTGAGGCAAGAGGGAGATAGACGTGAGGCTAGAGGGAGATAGACATTCAGTGGTTAGGAAACGGCTAGTAATGGTGGTGCAGGGACAGGCAAGGGGACGTGTGTCTGTGTATTGACGGGACCCCAGGTGAACGTGCACACACACACACACAGTGGAAAAGGCCTCATTGGGTATTGGTTCGCTGGCTCCCCTGGCACACAAGGAATTTGTTACAGCGTCAACTCATTTGTTATTTTGTTGAAATTTGGCACTAATCTCTTCATGCCTGGTTACAGGCGAGGACAAGGAGTGGTGTGTCAGACCACTAAGTTTGGTTTGTCAGACCACTAAGTTTGGTGTGTCAGACCACTAAGTTTGGTGTGTCAGAACACTAAGTTTGGTGTGTCAGACCACTAAGTTTGGTGTGTCAGACCACTAAGTTTGGTGTGTCAGACCACTAAGTTTGGTTTGTCAGACCACTAAGTTTGGTTTGTCAGACCACTAAGTTTGGTGTGTCAGACCACTAAGTTTGGTGTGTCAGACCACTAAGTTTGGTGTGTCAGACCACTAGGTTTGGTGTGTCAGACCACTAAGTTTGGTGTGTCAGACCACTAAGTTTGGTGTGTCAGACCACTAGGTTTGGTGTGTCAGACCACTAAGTTTGGTGTGTCAGACCACTAAGTTTGGTGTGTCAGACCACTAAGTTTGGTTTGTTAGACCACTAAGTTTGGTTTGTCAGACCACTAAGTTTGGTGTGTCAGACCACTAAGTTTGGTTTGTCAGACCACTAAGTTTGGTTTGTCAGACCACTAAGTTTGGTTTGTCAGACCACTAAGTTTGGTTTGTCAGCCCCATCTCTCCTTCTCTGTCACTCTCTCTACCTCAGCCCAATCTCTCCTTCTCTGTCACTCTCTCTACCTCAGCCCCATCTCTCCTTCTCTGTCACTCTCTCTACCTCAGCCCCATCTCTCCTTCTGTCACTCTCTCTACCTCAGCCCCATCTCTCCTTCTCTGTCACTCTCTCTACCTCAGCCCCATCTCTCCTTCTCTGTCACTCTCTCTACCTCAGCCCCATCTCTCCTTCTGTCACTCTCTCTACCTCAGCCCCATCTCTCCTTCTCTGTCACTCTCTCTACCTCAGCCCCATCTATCCTTCTCTGTCACTCTCTCTACTTCAGCCCCATCTCTCCTTCTCTGTCACTCTCTCTACCTCAGCCCAATCTCTCATTCTCTGTCACTCTCTCTACCTCAGCCCCATCTCTCCTTCTCTGTCACTCTCTCTACCTCAGCCCAATCTCTCATTCTCTGTCACTCTCTCTACCTCAGCCCCATCTCTCCTTCTCTGTCACTCTCTCTACCTCAGCCCCATCTATCCTTCTCTGTCACTCTCTCTACTTCAGCCCCATCTCTCCTTCTGTCACTCTCTCTACCTCAGCCCCATCTCTCCTTCTCTGTCACTCTCTCTACCTCAGCCCCATCTATCCTTCTCTGTCACTCTCTCTACTTCAGCCCCATCTCTCCTTCTGTCACTCTCTCTACCTCAGCCCCATCTCTCCTTCTCTGTCACTCTCTCTAACTCAGCCCCATCTCTCCTTCCCTGTCACTCTGGGGCGGCAGGGTAGCCTAGTGGTTAGAGAGTTGGACTAGTAACCGGAAGGTTGCAAGTTCAAATCCCTGAGCTGACAAGGTACAAATCTGTCATTCTGCTCCTGAACAGGCAGTTGACCCACAGTTCCTAGGCCGTCATTGAAAATAGGAATTTGTTCTTAACTGACTTGCCTAGTTAAATAAAGGTAAATAAAATAAACTCTCTCTCCTTCCCCATCACTCTCTCTACCTCAGCCCTCTCTCTACCTCAGCCCTCTCTCTCCTTCCCCATCACTCTCTCTACCTCAGCCCCATCTCTACTTCCCTGTCATTCTCTCTACCTCAGCCCCACCTGTCATTCTCTATCTCTGCCCCATCCCTAGTTCTTGGACTCAAGCCAAGAAGGGAAATCCATGAAACATGAAGAATGTGATCAGCGCCTGAGCTGCACAACTGCTTACAAAACTTTTCCTCCCAAACAAAGCTACGCTCTGTCCTGAACCAAAAGGAGTTTGTTGCATGCTATTAGGACCGGCCCCAAAATAAGCTTTCTAGCTGCTGCCATTGGAAACAAGGTTCAGACTGAGGACATTTGAGCAGCCTTTTCAGAAAGGGGAGGAAAGGGAGAGAGGGAAAAGAGAGGGATTGTCTGCTGCAGGAGACTCCGAGTGCTATCGTGGCACGTCACATGATCCCGCTATGGCCACCTCCGATTGGTCAGGAAGCAGAGCAAATGTATCCGCCATGTAAGGAGGGCTGAGAGCGACACTCTCTCTCCCTCTCGCCCTCCTCTCTCTCCCACTCTCTTGTTCCAATCTTAAAATGGCGGCCGTCGAAAGTGCGCCAAAAAGCAGGCAAACCAGCAGCTCTTTCTTTCAAAGGCTTTATCGAACAACTGTCAAAGCGAGAGAACAGGAGAGGGTTTGAGTAGAAACAGATGAAAAAAGCTTGTTTTTTCACTCAGTGCTGGGCTGGCTGGTACTGACAGTTGAGGGAAGGTTTGAAAGTGGGCCAAAAAAAAACATTAACTGTGCAGTGTCTACGAGCACTAGCCCAGAGAAGCCCTGTGCTTTTGACTGGCAGAGTGATACGTGAACACACACGGCGGGACAAAATAAACTACCTCACCACTATTTTCCACAATGCCACACTGAGTTCACACACTCACAACGTGTACACAAACACACACACCAAAATCCCAACCTGTGGTGGGCTCAGTGCAGTTCAATGCCGCATGCATGAATATGACAAATATTTGCCTAGAGGCTAAAGTTTGAGTGGAGTTGAGAGATTGGTCTGATGCCAGTGTGGTACGGGGAGAGTGTATACTGCCTGCCTACCCACTGCCACCCCAGGAACACCAGTCACTGCCAGGCAGGCCACTAAACTGGGAGTAATGTACTGGGACTGGAGGGAGCACCTATGGTGTTGCTAATGCTAACAAACCAACCCTCCACTGTATATAGACACACTGTATAAATACACTAACTTCTGGTGAACAGATACCATTTAGTGACCTACAATGGGACTCTATTCCACTTCTAGAATGACAGCAGTCGCATGAGGTCCACGCTCTGAGAGAAAGGGACAATGACAAACATGAGACGTAATGCTTTCAAATGTTCTGGCGTCAATTAGCATGAAAATATAGTAGATATTCGAGACACTTAACTAGACAACAGATGCGAAATACACGATGCACTGCTTCAGAACAACTGAATAGTTAGGTATCTTTTCTTTCTAAACTGACATCCAAATATAGCACATACATGATCATTAAAATAACTCCACCGCAAACGGTGGTGTTAGACCATCAATCACAGTGTGGGTGACATCATCAGTGGGGTGAAATAAAGGATGACAAGTCTCATATGGTCAACATACTCATTCTAATAATAACATGACACTGCATGGGAGGGGAGAAACCACAATGTTAACATTATGCCTGACCTATCATGACTTTCAACTGGATTTTCAACCCTACTGTGCACGGTGCTACCACCATCACATACTAGATGGTGCTACTAGGTTTGCAAAATGATGGTCGATTTCCAGAAATCCCAGTTGGAAGATTCATGGAATAGGATGGAAAAAGCAGGAATTCAGGGAATGTTCCAACTAGGATTTCTGGAAATCTGGGAAAGGATGTTACTACCCCAGTACTTCTACTTTAGGTTACCAGGATGTTACTACCCCAGTACTTCTACTTTAGGTTACCAGGATGTTGCTACCCCAGTACTTCTACTTTAGGTTACCAGGATGTTACTACCCCAGTACTTCTACTTTAGGTTACCAGGATGTTACTACCCCAGTACTTCTACTTTAGGTTACCAGAATGTTACTACCCCAGTACTTCTACTTTAGGTTACCAGGATGTTACTACCCCAGTACTTCTACTTTAGGTTGCCAGAATCAGGTCGCAGTTATACATGAGAACTTGTTCTCAACTAGCCTACCTGGTTAAATAAAGGTGAAATAAAATTTTAAAATGTTACTACCCCAGTACTTCTACTTTAGGTTACCAGGATGTTACTACCCCAGTACTTCTACTTTAGGTTACCAGAATCAGGTCACAGTTATAAATGAGAACTTGTTCTCAACTAGCCTACCTGGTTAAATAAAGGTGAAATAAAATTTAAAAAATGTTGCTACCCCAGTACTTCTACTTTAGTAAGCAGAGAGAGAAGGGGGGTCCACCACTGATCTCAGGACATCAGATCTCCAGTATGTGTGGATTTAATACCTACACGCTGCTCTACACTATCAGTAGAGGAATGGAAGGAAAGCAATGACTCCCTACCGGCTAGTTGCCTTACGAGTTGGGAAACATCAGATCTGCAGTACAAACAGTCACTGGGCATAAGTGTCTTAAGTCCACTGTCAACTCCAATAAGGATTTAGTTCATAGGGCTTTGCTGACATTTACTACCCCTGAGCCCAATGCAGCCTGTCCACCCAGCTTGGTTTGGTAAAGGTGGAATTAATGTGACTGACCGGTACATCTAGAATGGTCACTCAGTACCCGGTCATTGGTCAGCCCGGGCAATCATATCGGTGTCTGGACCTTGGGCGATGTCAGCCCTTTGTTATGTTTGTGTTGTCAGGCCTGGCCCGTGGCGGCTAAGACGGCCTGCGTGGAACTTAGGGAGGCTAATCGCATCAGGGCCACTAGCTTCTGCTGGCTTGGCCAGGCGGCATCAGTGAATCATATGAAAGAGGATCACGGTGGAATGTTCTGTTCTTTTCCCCAGAGTGCCCAGTCGGACGGGCTGGCCCTGATAGAATTAACCCTGCCGTGGATCCCTTCCACCCACCTGACCATAAGGCCGTACGGCCACAGGGCCCAGAGTCAAACAGATTATTTTACCCAGCTAGCAGCCTGAGGAGAGGGGACCGCTGCTAGGGGCTGTGGTGCTGGTGCTATTAAATCAGCTCCCTACTGAGCACTTTTGGATGTTTGGGGGGAGGTGAAACAAGGCAGTCTGACACCCAGTGCACTAGTATGGAGAAACGTTTTTTTATTTATTCAAATGAACCTTTATTTAACTAGGCAAGTCAGTTAAGAACAAATTGACGGCCTACCCCAGCCAAACCCGGACGACGCTGGGCCAATTGTGCGCCACCTTATGGGACTCCCAATCACGGCCGGATGTGATACAGTCTGAATGGGGTCAAACATGGGGTCAAACTCTGGTGTTTATTTTGTAAACTGCCTCCTATTGCCCTTCACTTTGGGAAGAAAACAGGTTGAGTAAAAAAAAAAAAGAACATTTCTACATTTCTGCCGAAATGTGGGAGAAAAGTGGGAAGGGGTGGCATTCAGGGCATGAGAATGTAGCTCCCTGGATCGCTCTGGTCAGCAAGACTCCCACTCTCTCGCACACAAACACAGAGGACATCTCTCCCTGGGCAGGCATACAGACCGAGCAGCAGCAGCAGCTACAGATAGAATCTCTTTCTCCCTCTTCGCCCTAAGAACCATCTCTCTGGTCCCTCTCCTCATTAGATATGGAATCCTCCCGAGCATGACCGACAACATCCACAGCCTGGTACAAGGAGCATGACGACAACATCCACAGCCTGGTACAAGGAGCATGACGACAACATCCACAGCCTGGTACAAGGAGCATGACGACAACATCCACAGCCTGGTACAAGGAGCATGACCGACAACATCCACAGCCTGGTACAAGGAGCATGACCGACAACATCCACAGCCTGGTACACGGAGCATGACCGACAACATCCACAGCCTGGTACAAGGAGCATGACCGACAACATCCACAGCCTGGTACACGGAGCATGACCGACAACATCCACAGCCTGGTACAAGGAGCATGACGACAACATCCACAGCCTGGTACAAGGAGCATGACTGACAACATCCACAGCCTGGTACAAGGAGCATGACGACAACATCCACAGCCTGGTACAAGGAGCATGACTGACAACCTCCACAGCCTGGTACAAGGAGCATGACCGACAACATCCACAGCCTGGTACAAGGAGCATGACTGACAACATCCACAGCCTGGTACAAGGAGCATGACCGACAACATCCACAGCCTGGTACAAGGAGCATGACTGACAACATCCACAGCCTGGTACAAGGAGCATGACTGACAACCTCCACAGCCTGGTACAAGGAGCATGACCGACAACATCCACAGCCTGGTACAAGGAGCATGACGACAACATCCACAGCCTGGTACAAGGAGCATGACTGACAACATCCACAGCCTGGTACAAGGAGCATGACGACAACATCCACAGCCTGGTACAAGGAGCATGACGACAACATCCACAGCCTGGTACAAGGAGCATGACCGACAACATCCACAGCCTGGTACAAGGAGCATGACGACAACATCCACAGTCTGGTACAAGGAGCATGACTGACAACATCCACAGCCTGGTACAAGGAGCATGACGACAACATCCACAGCCTGGTACAAGGAGCATGACTGACAACATCCACAGTCTGGTACAAGGAGCATGACGACAACATCCACAGCCTGGTACAAGGAGCATGACTGACAACATCCACAGTCTGGTACAAGGAGCATGACCGACAACATCCACAGTCTGGTACAAGGAGCATGACGACAACATCCACAGTCTGGTACAAGGAGCATGACGACAACATCCACAGCCTGGTACAAGGAGCATGACGACAACATCCACAGCCTGGTACAAGGAGCATGACGACAACATCCACAGTCTGGTACAAGGAGCATGACCGACAACATCCACAGTCTGGTACAAGGAGCATGACGACAACATCCACAGTCTGGTACAAGGAGCATGACCGACAACATCCACAGTCTGGTACAAGGAGCATGACGACAACATCCGCAGTCTGGTACAAGGAGCATGACTGACAACATCCACAGCCTGGTACAAGGAGCATGACGACAACATCCACAGTCTGGTACAAGGAGCATGACGACAACATCCACAGTCTGGTACAAGGAGCATGACCGACAACATCCACAGCCTGGTACAAGGAGCATGTCCGACAACATCCACAGCCTGGTACAAGGAGCATGACGACAACATCCACAGTCTGGTACAAGGAGCATGACGACAACATCCACAGTCTGGTACAAGGAGCATGACGACAACATCCACAGCCTGGTACAAGGAGCATGACTGACAACCTCCACAGCCTGGTACAAGGAGCATGACCGACAACATCCACAGCCTGGTACAAGGAGCATGACGACAACATCCACAGTCTGGTACAAGGAGCATGACGACAACATCCACAGCCTGGTACAAGGAGCATGACCGACAACATCCACAGTCTGGTACAAGGAGCATGACGACAACATCCACAGTCTGGTACAAGGAGCATGACTGACAACATCCACAGCCTGGTACAAGGAGCATGACGACAACATCCACAGTCTGGTACAAGGAGCATGACGACAACATCCACAGTCTGGTACAAGGAGCATGACCGACAACATCCACAGCCTGGTACAAGGAGCATGACCGACAACATCCACAGCCTGGTACAAGGAGCATGACGACAACATCCACAGTCTGGTACAAGGAGCATGACGACAACATCCACAGTCTGGTACAAGGAGCATGACGACAACATCCACAGTCTGGTACAAGGAGCATGACTGACAACCTCCACAGCCTGGTACAAGGAGCATGACCGACAACATCCACAGCCTGGTACAAGGAGCATGACGACAACATCCACAGTCTGGTACAAGGAGCATGACGACAACATCCACAGCCTGGTACAAGGAGCATGACGACAACATCCACAGCCTGGTACAAGGAGCATGACGACAACATCCACAGCCTGGTACAAGGAGCACCGACTTCATCTTTTCCATCTCTTAAATTAATATTATTATCCTCTGCTCCTAATGTGCAGTGGCACAATAATGACCCCAAACAATTGCTGTTTCTCACATCCATATTTAATGGCAACAGCTGAACAAATTACATATTTATGGTTTATAAGGGGGTAATGCCATCCGGATTCATTAGCTATGCAGGCAGGTACAGGGGTCCCATCTGTACTGGCATCTGTACGGCAGAGGGAGGGGGTCTGGCGCAGGCGGGCCAGGGTTGTACCCGCGCTCCGGAGACCCCCTCTTCTATGTGCTTGTCCATCACTTACATACACGCACGCAAGACACGAGTCACACGACATTGACATGCAGCTCTGTGTGACATCACTGTAATGACATGCAAACAGGCTTGCTGTAGACGGTGGGTACAAGCTCAAGTCCCTGTTGAGAGGCTAAAAGGTGACACCCTAGTTAGAGCAACTCAGACATAAGGTTCACTCACTGTTTGGTGCTTGCACAAATGATCTTAGAGTGTCAGCTTAGTGATACAAAGACAGTGTACTTAACACCACCAGCTGAGGAGACTCCAGGTCCTGTACTCTGGATTAGAGAAGGCTACAGTAAGATACCAAGCCTGTGGGGAACAGCCAGTAGAGTGGTAATCAGGGTTAATTCTGCTAAACCTAACCTTCGGATGATGGGGGGTGTGGATGAGAGGGAGAAAGGGGGGGAGTGAGATCAGGGAGGTCTACTCAGTATTCAGAGTGGATTGGTAGCTCCCCCTGCCACCCATTTCATTAAACCACGTACTCTGGAGGTTTCCTCTAGTTTTCAACTTAATTAAGATTTCAATTAAGGGAGAGCTGGCCTTAAGAACCACAGAATCAGACGTTGTAAATCATAAAGGAAAATATCCACCATAGGAAGGGGTCGATACAATTCTCGTTTTGGGTCGCGGTTATCTCTGCATCATGAAAAGTTTGGCCATATTTGCTTGACCATCATTTCTATGGACCAGACACTGCTGTCTTCAGTCGTAAGCCGATTCCCATGTTTCCCTTTAAGCTTAAGTATAATGGCAAGCTCTCTTAATCCCTCATTGCGATGTTGTGACGGCCTTGTACCATACTATTATCCTAAGCATACCCCATTTAGCTGCTCGGCCCACACAAGAACCCCAACCTATGTAGGCTGATAGTTGTGCTGGACAATATGCATTGACACTGAATACTGTACCCAGAGACAACTCAGCAAATCGTCCCAAATGTTAATGTACAACTGTTACGTTCCCCAGTTTCGGTGTTGTAGTTTGTGTATTTGAATGTGTGTTTCAGGAGATGGCTTCCTGAATTCTCCCCAAGCAGCTGATTGGTCAACTCCATGGCTAATTGAAGCTGACCCCGCCCCCTCGTTAAGATGCAGCTGTCTCCAAATACCCATTCCTTCTAAAGCTATATAAAAGCCAGTGTTCTGTTCAGAAAGAGAGATCATTGCAGAGGGTTATATCATATGCTGGTTCTGCTCTCAGAGAGATATCATTGCTGAGAGTCATATTATGTTGGTTGTTGCTGAGAGTGAGACAGGCAGTTGGTATGTACTATGTTAGTTGTTGATGGAAGCAGCTTTGGGTATGTTCTGTGTGAGTTTGTTGCTCAGTCAGAGCCTATTATGGTATGTGATGTCCTGTCTTGGTTGTGGCTCAGTCAAGTATTTTTTGAAGCCGTTTATTTGAGGTATGTGGGTGTTAATAGAACTGTGTTTTTTGATTCTTGAAATTGTTTAATTACATTTGGATAATTCTGTTTAATTTGTTCCCAGGAGGAAAGGGGAAGGCACTTAGGGAGTGCTTAGGCAAGAGGCCCACGGGCCTCATAACCCGTAGTATATTTACTGTCTAGGCACACTAGGTAAGACCTGGGCGGACCACCCCCTGTATTTTGGTTAGGGCACCAGGTGGTGCTAAATTAGGTAAGTAGTGGGTAGGCAGGTAAGGCAGGTAAGGCAGGAGAGGGTAGGTTAGGTAAGTAGTGGGTAGGCGGGTAAGGCAGGAGAGGGTAGGCAGGTAAGGCAGGAGAGGGTAGGCAGGTAAGGCAGGAGAGGGTAGGTTAGGTAAGTAGTGGGTAGGCAGGTAAGGCAGGAGAGGGTAGGTTAGGTAAGTAGTGGGTAGGCAGGTAAGGCAGGAGAGGGTAGGTTAGGTAAGTAGTGGGTAGGCAGGAGAGGTTAGGTAAGTAGTGGGTAGGCAGGAGAGGTTAGGTAAGTAGTGGGTAGGCAGGAGAGGGTAGGTAAGTAGTGGGTAGGCAGGAGAGGGTAGGTAAGTAGTGGGTAGGCAGGAGAGGGTAGGTTAGGTAAGTAGTGGGTAGGCAGGAGAGGGTAGGTTAGGTAAGTAGTGGGTAGGCAGGAGAGGGTAGGTTAGGTAAGTAGTGGGTAGGCGGGAGAGGGTAGGTTAGGTAAGTAGTGGGTAGGCGGGAGAGGGTAGGTTAGGTAAGTAGTGGGTAGGCAGGAGAGGTTAGGTAAGTAGTGGGTAGGCAGGAGCGGTTAGGTAAGTAGTGGGTAGGCAGGAGAGGGTAGGTAAGGTAAGTAGTGGGTAGGCAGGAGAGGGTAGGTTAGGTAAGTAGTGGGTAGGCAGGAGAGGGTAGGTAAGTAGTGGGTAGGCAGGAGAGGGTAGGTAAGGTAAGTAGTGGGTAGGCAGGAGAGGGTAGGTAAGGTAAGTAGTGGGTAGGCAGGAGAGGGTAGGTAAGGTAAGTAGTGGGTAGGCAGGAGAGGGTAGGTTAGGTAAGTAGTGGGTAGGCAGGAGAGGGTAGGTTAGGTAAGTAGTGGGTAGGCAGGAGAGGGTAGGTTAGGTAAGTAGTGGGTAGGCAGGAGAGGGTAGGTAAGGTAAGTAGTGGGTAGGCAGGAGAGGGTAGGTTAGGTAAGTAGTGGGTAGGCAGGAGAGGGTAGGTTAGGTAAGTAGTGGGTAGGCAGGAGAGGGTAGGTTAGGTAAGTAGTGGGTAGGCAGGAGAGGGTAGGTAAGGTAAGTAGTGGGTAGGCAGGAGAGGGTAGGTAAGGTAAGTAGTGGGTAGGCAGGAGAGGTTAGGTAAGTAGTGGGTAGGCAGGAGAGGTTAGGTAAGGTAAGTAGTGGGTAGGCAGGAGAGGTTAGGTAAGTAGTGGGTAGGCAGGAGAGGGTAGGTAAGGTAAGTAGTGGGTAGGCAGGTATGGCAGGGGGGGCTTTGAGATTTACTTTATTTTCTTTGGTTCCGTCCAGCCCCTTTCCCCATATTACCGTGTGACAGAATAAATTCCTTGTAAACGGTATCACTCTCTCTGCCTTTGTCATCCTTACTCGCACCTACAGTCCCAGACCTCTTTCACTTCACGGGGAGTTGAGTTGAAGCAGGGTGTTGCGTTCCCTCTTCACAGAGGCGTACATAACAACAACTGACAAAGTCTATGACCGCTTATACAGTGTGAGTCAAGTTCAAAGCCTCTTCCAAGTCTGCCGCTCTTAGCCAGGTCTTTGCACAGTATTGGAATCTTGTCAGTACTGTACATTGTCTGACCGACCAGAGTCTTTCGTCTCCTTAGCCATTGTGGATTTGAAGGCCTGGGACCGAAATACTTTGGAAGATTGGTGGGGTGGAAGGAAGGAACAGCTGCTCTCCCTTGTAAAGTACTTACAGCGTAAGGGGAACGACTTGTTCCGGCACGCTAACAACCTTAGCGAGGATAAGGCTGCTGATCCGCCAATGTTAGGCCCATTATTGTAGGAGGGGATTTGGGGGCAGCTTTTCCTGTCTGGGGGCCCTGCAAACCAAACAGCGGTTGGGCTCCTTTTATGAGCCGCTATCAGGTGGAAAAGAACACGCAAGGAGAGGAGTAAAGGGATGGGGGAGGACCGCATGGGCTGTGTTGTTTCCGACTAGTGGGGAGAGAGGCAGGAGGGACAGTGAGTTTCCAGCAGGCAGGCTGGGTGGCTCCGCAAGGGAGGTAGGAAAGGAGGCTTGGCACTGCCGTGGCTGTGGTGACAGGAGAGGTGTGTGTGTGGTCAGAAGAGACTACATCCTCCAAACCAGCTGCACGAGGGGAAAACTGGGAGGAAAACCACAGCTTGTGTTCCACACATTGCTACCGCACACAACAGAAGAGCCTAAATCAAACCATACAAGACTCTGCTACGTTTTCTCTGCTCGCTGTCCAATTTGAAGTGGAGCCATGTGAAACTACGCGATGGTCCAAACTATCTTATATCGGAATGCAAATCCATGTAAGAGAAGCCATGTCTACTTTTATGAAAATGTGCTAAACACAAATCAATACACATGTTAAAAGAAGAAGAAACATTTATGAACAGTGCCAAAACTTGGCCGTGTTAAAAACAAATAACCATGTCATTTTCTATTAGGTCTAAACCTAATATCTATATATTACCGCATAACGTCAGGGCATTAGCCATTCACTAAATCAATGGGTTCATCTGGTGCATCATCTGTTGCATCATAAGACTACAGAGCAGAGGGAGGGATGGATGACAGAGAAAGAGAGGGACTGTGCCCTCTCTGGGCTCGGGGCCTGAATGCTGTCCTCATTAAGATTCCTGCGGTGCCTCAGCCCATTTTGGTAATGGATAGCCCCGGCCACCTAAAGATGGAAATTGACATTTTTCAACTCCATCCCCACCTACATTATATGTATATATATCCTGAGCACTCACAAAAGAGGTGAACACTACAAGGTCATTCTCAAATTTTTGGGATGCCTTGGATTGGAAGGGGGGTTTTAATGGGAGTGCTGAGGACAGAGGGTGAGTTTCAGCATAAGAGATGGGACAGCTAGCAGGCCAGCCTGGCAGGCAGCACAAATCTATAGCTCATTTCTGATGGGGCTCCAGTCATTTTCACTCCCATCAACTTGATGGGTATTGACTTATGTTTGGGCGGAGAGGTGATAGCAGGTGGAGGTAATGCTTTCCTCAGAGAGGGAGACGTTGGTAAACCTGGAAGAGGTCTTCAGAGTCTCTGATGTAATTTTACCTGACATGATGTTGGACCAAATGAAAGATGGTTAATCTGGTCAAGAGGCATCGACCGTTTAAAAACTGCATGTGCGTCTACCTTGCCAGTTTGTGCAGGTGGCACAGCTGGTTGGTGTAGGACACCGTGGGTGAAGTTGGGACACGGGGCACAATCCCAAGGCCAAGCTCAGTTTCCAGGTTTAACCCATCTGGGGCCTTTCCCCCACGACCCTCCAATTGGCCCTGAAAGCCTTGCCTCCCCAGCCCCCACCCTGCAGCCCTGCCCTACTTCACTTTATGCTACGGACAAGTCACACAAACGCTTCTCCCCTCCCACCCCTCCCAAATCCCCCCTCTCTCAACATTCCACAGGACCGATTGGCCGGCCCACACAGGGTCAGCTGACCCTCTATTAATCACATGACCGCCAGACCATATGATTGGAAGCTAATATGAGGGGGCCAAGGCCAATCAGCAGCGAGGGGGAGGCTAGGGCTTTGTGTTGGTTTATCCATGTGTGAGCGAGGTCACCGCGCCACACCACCAGCACAATCACTACACTTCTCTCCTTCTCTACCAGAGCCAGGTTTATCCAAGTGTGAGCGAGGTCACCGCGCCACACCACCAGCACAATCACTACACTTCTCTCCTTCTCTACCAGAGCCAGGTTTATCCAAGTGTGAGCGAGGTCACCGCGCCACACCCCCAGCACAATCGCTACACTTCTCTCCTTCTCTACCAGAGCCAGGTTTATCCAAGTGTGAGCGAGGTCACCGCGCCACACCACCAGCACAATCACTACACTTCTCTCCTTCTCTACCAGAGCCAGGTTTGGGTGGCAGGAGGTTGGTAGGTGATGACAATGATGTCACCCTGACAAGATGAGGAATCCCTTGTCCAACCCTTGGGGCGAAGGGGAGCGTCCACCTCCACTCTGTCTTTCTTCAACCTGTCATGTCCGCAGACGGGAGTCAAAGGGGAGCGTCCACCTCCACTCTGTCTTTCTTCCTCCTGTCATGTCCGCAGACGTGAGTCAAAGGAGAGGGGGGCCAAGCACGGAGGCTAATAGTTTTAAATCAGACAGGATTTCAGGATTATGGCTGGATTTCCTTGTTAATCGCACTGGTGTGCTTTAAGACAAGAGGGGAAACGATAGTTAGGAGGGAAGCTTCTCTGCCAACCTCCAGCTCTACCAAACAAAGATAATGACATAAGGCTCACTCTTGTTCTGTTGTTCTGTTGTTCTGTACCTTATCAAACAACAGTCACTCCATCACACTAGGGTACAGTCAACTCAAAACCACCAATATGAAACATTAGGTTTCCCCGACAGCAACCACCAAGAGTTGGACCACAACCTCTAAAACCAAAAGAAAATAATAGCTTAACAAACTGCGAATCCTCCATCCTTTGAAGTCAGACTTTGTTGCCAAAGAATCTGCTGATGGCCGACAAATGTGTGCGTTTAGGTTAAGTACCGTAAGCAGTATCCCAACATCAAATTGAATAAATAGCTGCTATTTATTGCTTGTGGACTCCAGTAATCCATTCCTTCTTTCCTGGGAGTACCATGCAGCTGAAGGGTTTCGGAAGGCCCGGGTCTGGTGTGACGTTGAGATGTTGCAAAGCTCCAATGAGGTAATGGTGAGCTTCACTTCCACCTCTCTGTTTAGACACACTATCCTGACCTGACCAAAGCATTTTTCCAAGAACACCTTTTCCTGGTTCCTGCTGGTTCCTGCTGGTTCCTGCTGGGCCCTGCTGGGCCCTGCTGGTTCCCGCTGGTTCCTGCTGGGCCCTGCTGGTTCCTGCTGGTTCCTGCTGGTTCCTCTTGTGCAGAGAGGTCAGACGGTTTGCCAAGTGATGACATCGGGCGAAAGCATTAACGCTGCTGGAAAGTCCTAAGCCAAGGTTAATGTGTAGACAGTCTGTGATGGAATTCATTACAAGATCATGAACTTATCAATAGTTTACACAAGGAAAGGAACAGGGACAATCTCACACAGTACTCTAACTGACAGTGTTATTAGGATAGCTGAGCCTGATACTGATGAGTGAGGAAGTGAGGGAGTAGTTAGGTCATGTGACCAGGGCCAGGCTGATTTGATGGTGTAGAGCAAGGGTTCCTAAACTGTTTCACTCTGGGCCCCCTTCCAGCATTGGGGAACATCCTGTGCACACACGTCTATTTCTATAGGCACAAGCCCTGTTCATGACACAAACTGTTTTCAGGTTTAAAGCTTATTTCCTGCAATTCTATACATTTTCTCACATCTAATGTGTATTCATGTGATAAAAAAATTCCAACAAATTCTAGAGGCAAAAAACAATATCTAAAAAACATTAGCTGACATGGGCTAGTTGATCTGGACATTTCTGAGATATAGATATAAGTTATAAATATCTCTCTAAGGTATGTAATGACTGACATGACAAGAGGAACTGATGATGCACTACCCAATTTAGAAACTGCAAATTGTGCATTCTACTATTACAACGTTCAAGAGTATGTTAAAAGCCGGAATAAGTTGATGTACAGTACATATGTGGCTGGTCAGAGCCATGTTGGGGCCCATGGTTTGCTCTATAGGCTGGGTGTACGACACCTCAGATGATCCCCTTCATCTGGGGGAATCCGATCCCACAGATTACAATCAAGAGAGCACAAACAGTCTGTCAAAGAGCAGCTAGCAGCCCCAGCAGATCTCCTTTCCCCTCTCCCCCTTCCTGCTCTCGCACGTCCATCTGGCTCCAAGCAGCAAAAGCCACCAGTTGGATTACATCATATGTGATCCCTAGTCTCCCTGTAGTACGTGTGTGTTTGTGTTGACCCCGTCACCCCAACTCAAGATGGGGACGTTAGTTTTACTTTGTAGGTCAGCACTCTGTGCCTTGCTGACGGTTGGGACTCCTCTGTGACACTAATGGCATCCATCTCTCTCTTTTCACGCTCTCTCTCCCTCACGCTCTTTTCCCATACATATTGATTGATGGGTAAGGGTGGCTAGATGTTGCTCCTCTCTCCCCTTTATTCCATGTTGCATTTATGAGTGGGAGTGAATGGTATGTTCACAAGATGTTATAGATTCCTCATTCAGGGCTACATGGTGGCCATGGAGATTTCTCAGTCCTTCTCCTGCTTTGGGCCCACCTCCTCCCCTCCTCCGCTCCTCATCCCTCCTCCCCTCCCTATTGCCATGCATCCTGGCATCCTCCTCCTTTAATATCTATCTTAAGAGTTGACAATGTTTGGGGCAATTAAAGAAATCGATACAGGCCTGAGAGGAGCCTCTTAACCACAGTAATAGCTCTCACTGAATAATAAATAACGCGCTGGCCCAAACCACCGCGGAAACAGACTCACAGCTGCAGTACACAGAGCTATGCGCTAAGAGCCAAGTGCCTGGAGATTCCAGCTCTTAGGAATCATAGGGAGGGAGGATAAGGAGGAGAGGAGGATAAGGAGGAGAGGAGGATAAGGAGGATAAGGAGGAGAGGAGGATAAGGAGGAGAGGAGGATAAGGAGGAGAGGAGGATAAAGAGGAAAGTAGGATAAAGAGGAGAGGAGGATAAGGAGGAGAGGAGGATAAGGAGGAGCGGAGGATAAGGAGGAGCGGAGGATAAGGAGGAGAGGAGGATAAAGAGGAGAGGAGGATAAGGAGGAGAGGAGGATACAGAGGAGAGGAGGATAAGGAGGAGAGGAGGATAAGGAGGAGAGGCGGGCAGAGAAGGCCAGAGAAACCTCCCTGGCCACCATGACTTCGTGCTGAATGAAGGAGGCATTGTCTGTTCTCCCCTATTAAAATGTAGAGGGACCAGGATAAACCCCAGTCTGTGTTAATGGGGAGGAATAGGCGGAGGGGCGAGGTAAGGGGAGGGGAGCGAGGGGGACTCTGATTTCAGACTGCACAACCACCGTCTAACAATCCAGCCAGAGTGCATGTGAGGTTAATGAGAGTCTATTGACTGATTGTCCTGAGTGAGCACCTCGACACACACACACACACACACACACACACACACACACACACACACACACACACACACACACACACACACACACACTCCTCGGTCTGGACCATTTCCATACAAGGTTCAGCAACATAGGAATACACAATCGGGACAGTACACAGTGCTGTACTTATTGACTATGGTCAGCATTCAAACACATGGGGCAAAAGTGTCAACAGCTGGCAGGAGACTGAGGGAAGTCGATCACAATGCTTTTCCTACTGTACAGTATGTGTGTGACACACTGACCATGAAGCAGTGCATGCAGAGGGAGAAGAACACATTTACTGGCGAGTGTGGAGCTCCAAGGCTGATCCTGGATCTGCCACTGTCATGGGGGACTGAGGTACCCCCTGCCCCACTCTTGTTGCTGCCAAGGGAAATGACCCAATTCCCTCTCTCTCCTGTCAGCTGTTTCCCTCTCACACAACACAAGCCCCTGCTCTGCTCAAGTCCGGTCAGTATGGCTGCCGGCCCAGGGCTTGCTATCAAGTCTACCACCAGTGCAGCTCTACTAGGAGCAAATTAGAACTCAATTTGAATACCTTTCCAAGACTTGTGTTCGTTGCTGTTCTCCAAGCCTGACTCGTGAACAACGTTCGCGACAACCCCCCTCCCCCTACTTCCACCCATGTTTTGGCTCTCAGAACCGGCCTGAACAGCTCAAATCAGTCTGGAGAAAGACCTGGTGGCAATGTGACGTCTCCACATAGGAAATATTCTCTGGCTGGCAGCGATGGCATCAACCTGACAAATCCTGGTTGTCCAGTTTAGTCTAAACCCCCCCCCCCCGGGTCAGGGTCAGAGGGAGCCACCTGTTACCCTAGGACACACACACAGCTGCCATACCTCATTCCCTCAGACGCATGTTGAACCGGATTGACCCCACAGCAGATTGCCCTGACCCCTGGGCTGACTTCGCCGACCCCCTGGTGAACTCTGCCTTTTAAGTGTGACTGGAGCCGTAAAACAGGAAAACACATTTCCTTTGAGGCCCCCTAGCTATTAGTAGCCTCACACACCCCAAAAGGAGATTATTTACACGACCCTTGGGTTCTGGTTCAACCCCCTAGGGAGATTATTTACACTACCCTCGGGTTCTAGTTCAACCCCCTCGGGAGATTATGTACACTACCCTCTGGTTCTAGTTCAACCCCCTCAGGAGATTATGTACACTACCCTCTGGTTCTGGTTCAACTCCCTCAGGAGATTATGTACACTACCCTACTTCCTTCATGCAACCATTTCCAACTGAAGCAGGAAGCCAAACAACAGCTGACATTCCCCAGCATATTTCAGCCTAATTACTCTGACAGGGGCCAGATCTGAGTTTGGAGCTCCTCCACCAGACGATGGGAGTAAGGAGTAGGGTGCACACTGGCCCAGCCCAGAGGAGATAAGAGTCTAGGGACGGAGGGAGGGTTAGAAGAGGAGGAGAGATAGGTGGTGGATAGAGCTCTTTGACTGACAGGCAGGGCCCTATAAATAGCCCGCAGCTATTTTTACCCATCTCGATCCTGTCGGGCTAAAATATACCCCTGGTGTCAACCAACAGTGAGGACTTCCTTCCACGGTGGCAGCAGAACCCTGGCTCTCTTACGCTGGGCAAACCCCGAGGAAGGATAGGGAGCGAAAAAACACAATCAATTTACAAAATAAAAACTGAGTGGTTTCCGACAACTCAAAATCACAATCTCTTGAACCTTTATTTAACTAGGCAAGTCAGAGCTAGAGGAGTCTAGGCAAGTCAGAGATAGAGGAGTCTAGGCAAGTCAGAGCTAGAGGAGTCTAGGCAAGACAGAGCTAGAGGAGTCTAGGCAAGTCAGAGCTAGAGGAGTCTAGGCAAGTCAGAGCTAGAGGAGTTTAGGCAAGTCAGAGCTAGAGGAGTCTAGGCAAGTCAGAGCTAGAGGAGTTTAGGCAAGTCAGAGCTAGAGGAGTCTAGGCAAGTCAGAGCTAGAGGAGTCTAGGCAAGACAGAGCTAGAGGAGTCTAGGCAAGACAGAGCTAGAGGAGTCTAGGCAAGACAGAGCTAGAGGAGTCTAGGCAAGTCAGAGCTAGAGGAGTCTAGGCAAGTCAGAGCTAGAGGAGTCTAGACAAGTCAGAGCTAGAGGAGTCTAGGCAAGTCAGAGCTAGAGGAGTCTAGGCAAGTCAGAGCTAGAGGAGTCTAGGCAAGTCAGAGCTAGAGGAGTCTAGGCAAGTCAGAGCTAGAGGAGTCTAGGCAAGTCAGAGCTAGAGGAGTCTAGGCAAGACAGAGCTAGAGGAGTCTAGGCAAGACAGAGCTAGAGGAGTCTAGGCAAGTCAGAGCTAGAGGAGTCTAGGCAAGTCAGAGCTAGAGGAGTCTAGGCAAGTCAGAGCTAGAGGAGTCTAGGCAAGTCAGAGCTAGAGGAGTCTAGGCAAGTCAGAGCTAGAGGAGTCTAGGAAAGTCAGAGCTAGAGGAGTCTAGGCAAGTCAGAGCTAGAGGAGTCAGTCCAAGGTGAGAACAGGCTGATCTTTATTTGGCTGGGAAATAATCCCTGTAAGAGCTTTTGCACAACAAAACATGTATTTATTTCAAACTTGCCTGGAACAGTGAACTGGTACTAAAGTAACCCCTATTTGTTTGACCCCCTGACTTGTGTTATGAGTTGATGTACTGTACACTAGCAGTTCCTGGAATACAACATCCCACCCCTTTCTTCTGCCTGGACAAACTACAACAACTCATCTGCACACGAGGAGAGGAGAATGGTCATAAAGGGTTGTTGGCTTCTCAACGGTAGAACAACGGTCTGCTTCCAACTTTCATCTTTGAGTGTCACATGCACAAGTACAGTGAAATGCCTTTCTTGGCATTAATCTTTCATTACTAAACAATGTTTGATATTCTACTGTAAACTAATTTGTTGCAGTGCTGTGATGCCACGTTGGTTGTCCATGGCGTCGGTGAAGGGAAGCGGGGCCAGCTTGCCTGACACGAGGGCCAGCCGGGTTATCTGGTCTGGAGACTAACCAGGCATGGGCTGTGGATGCCAGCAAATCTCCTGTTAACTTTTAAGCAACTTGCACAAAGTCTACGGGCCCAGACCCAGACACAAATCCAGGCCGGACAGACGGAAAAGGGGGAGAGCGAGTGCCCTGGTCCAAGGATAACAGACCAATCAGGAGCTCTTTCATATTCCCTCTCTCTCCATCCATCCCTCCATCCCTTCCTCCCTCTACTCCTATTTCTGTAGTATCCCGGTAACAAGGAACAAACCAATAACATAGTCAATAAAAAAATAACGGTGGAATGTGGAAACTGGGAAGGGGTTAGAGGTTACATTTAAGAAGTTGACTTCAAGACGTTCCTGGTATCTGAATAGGAGACAATGTGAGTTAAAATAAGGGGCTGTGGAGCCCTGGGTGGAGGTGGAGGGTGGATGTTTAACCGAGGCGTGTGGCTGCCCCTTCCTGTGTGGCTGTGTTGTCAGCCTGTTGCGGATCTTTACATCCTCCACCAGCTTTGCCCTCGTGCCCCTGACTCTCTGCCCTCGTGCCCCTGACTCTCTGCCCTCGTGCCCCTGACTCTCTGCCCTCGTATCCCTGACTCTCTGCCCTCGTGCCCCTGACTCTCTGCCCTCGTATCCCTGACTCTCTGCCCTCGTATCCCTGACTCTCTGCCCTCGTATCCCTGACTCTCTGCCCTCGTATCCCTGACTCTCTGCCCTCGTGCCCCTGACTCTCTGCCCTCGTATCCCTGACTCTCTGCCCTCGTATCCCTGACTCTCTGCCCTCGTGCCCCTGACTCTCTGCCCTCTGCCCTCAGCAATGTAACTGGGGCAGGAGGGAGTATTCAGGCCATGGAGGCTGGCTGGTACTAGGCTGGGCTGGCAGGCAGCAGGCCTGGTCAGCCACTTTATGCGCTGCTGGCTGCTCCCGTTAGATTACTGTTCCCCCAGGGGCTCTCTCTCTCTCTCTCTCTCTCTCACATCAAACAAACAAACTGCACAACCCCCCCTTCTAAATCTAATCAAGAGGAGAAGGCAGGGCGTTATGGCAAAATCCATCTAAAGCAGAAAATAATAAAATCCCGCTATCTATGTCCATCCATCCATCCACCCCGGCCCCATCCTGAACTCTTTCATCAATCCAAGGATGAAGTTCACAGGAAGGGGGAACTTTTCCACGTGGGGTGAACTAAACAGTGGAAACAAGCAGGGTAGGGAGCTGAGCTTAAACTTAGTCAAGGGTCATTTATTTCTCCAGGATAACCTTTAAAGAGCAGTTTGTGGAAACTGTGGAAGTCAGAAGAACCTGAGAGTATGTTAGTCCTGATTTATTTTGTGAAAAGGGAAGGGGGGTGAATATTTAGAGGGCGCTCTGTCTGAGAAAAGGTGTGCTGAATGAGCGCTCTGGTAATTGCAGGCCTAAGATGGGGGGCTTTGGAGTTGAAATGGGGGACAAGAGAGAGAGAGTGAAGGGGGGCTGCGCGCCACTTGTGTTGCTGACTCTGGGCCGATTGTGCTGCTGGGAAACGGGCACAAAGGAACAGGAGGAGTCCACTTAATCCTGGCGGGGGCCAGACACTCCGAACAGGAGCGCACCACCACTCTCATTGATCTATTTTACCATTTCATTAGGAACGCCACTCCTCGGCCACCACGCTTTGTCTTACTAATCCTCAGAATCAAACGTGCGTGCAGGCTAGGCCCGTCAGAAGGAAGGGGGCACTTTGGCTGGAAAATCTTTGGGCAAATAAAATACCTCCCTGCCTCCACCATCCCCGCCTCACCCCCCAACATAAAAGACAAATAGATTTTGAGCGGAGGGGGAGAAACACTTAAACGCCAGGATGGGCTTTACACATTATTATTTTTTTATAAGTGAAAGAAAAAAGCGAGGAGGAGGAGGAGAGAAAAGCATTCTTTCTGTCTGAGGGAAAAAGCAGAGAGAAAAGCATTCTTTCTGTCTGAGGGAAAAAGCAGAGAGAAAAGGGCCCAGCAGGACTTATGACTGCTGGAAGCTTAAGAGTTGTTATCCTAGCAACTGGAGATAAAACCGTCTCCTGCTAGTCCATGGGAGACCAGGGGCTGTGCTGGGCTGCGATGTGCGAGAGAGCAGATCCCAAAAGCATTTCCTGGTGCAGAGGTTCCCCAGCTCCCTGCCGCTGTGGCTCGGGGCGATGCTCAGATAAAGGCTCCTTATTGCATCAGTTGAGGGGGTGAAACCGAACGCGGCGGTGCAAAGAGGTTGACGGGTGCACGCCGCCGAAGAGCCTGCGTTTCTTCCCCTACGTAAACACTATTTATTTATTCTTCGAGTTTTTCTTTCTTTCTTTTGTTGCCCGATTCTTATTTCTACATCAATGTCTTTTTTCACTAAAATAGTATGTAGAAGAACCACTTGAAATTGAGGATTTGACACAAGTGCTAAATGCTCTTAAATACAGCTTTGGTGGTAATGTAAATACTCAGATACTGTATGCATAGAGAGTGATTCATTGTGCTCGTTGTGCTCGCTGCACAGATAGTGAGTTCTGCTGAAAAACGTGCCGAGATCCTGCTACTCTCCCTCCCACCTGACCCTCTCCCTCCCACCTGACCCTCTCCCTCCCACCTGACACTCTCCCTCCCACCTGACCCACTCCTTCCCACCTGACCCACTCCTTCCCACCTGACCCACTCCCTCCCACCTGACCCTCTCCCTCCCACCTGACCCACTCCCTCCCACCTGACCCTCTCCCTCCCACCTGACCCTCTCCCTCCCACCTGACACTCTCCCTCCCACCTGACCCACTCCTTCCCACCTGACCCACTCCTTCCCACCTGACCCACTCCCTCCCACCTGACCCTCTCCCTCCCACCTGACCCACTCCCTCCCACCTGACCCTCTCCCTCCCACCTGACCCTCTCCCTCCCACCTGACCCACTCCTTCCCACCTGACCCACTCCCTCCCACCTGACCCTCTCCCTCCCACCTGACCCACTCCTTCCCACCTGACCCACTCCCTCCCACCTGACTCAGCTATTTCAGCCACACCCGTTGCTGACAAGTGTATTAAATTGAGCACACAGCCATGCAATCTCCATAGACAAACATTGGCAGTAGAATGGCCTTACTGAAGAACTCAGTGACTTTCAACGTGGCACCGTAATAGGATGGCACCTTTCCAACAAGTCAGTTCGTCAAATTTCTGCCCTGCTAGAGCTGCCCCAGTCAACTGTAAGTGCTGTTATTGTGAAGTGGAAACATCTAGGAGCAACAGCGGCTCAGCCGCAAAGTGGTAGGCCACACTAGCTCACAGAACGGGACCGGCGAGTGCTGAAGCGCATAAAATACGTCTGTCCTCGGTAGCAACACTCACTACAGAGTTCCAAAGTGCCTCTGGAAGCAACATCAGCACAAGAACTGTTCGTCGGGAGCTTCATCAAATGGGTTTCCATCAGCATGACAATGCCCCCAAGCACAAAGCAAGGTCTATACAGGAATGGTTTGGAAGAACTTAACTGGCCTGCACAGAGCCCTGACCTCAACCCCACTGAACACCTTTGGGATGTTGGAACACCGACTATGAGCCAAGCCTAATCACCCAACATAGGTGCCCGACCTCACTAACACTCACGGCTGAATGGAAGCAAGTCCCCGCAGCAATGTTACAATATCTACAGAAAGCCTTCCCAGAGGAGTGGAGGCTGTTATAGCAACATATTAATACCTTCCCAGAGGAGTGGAGGCTGTTGTAGCAACATTATAATACCTTCCCAGAGGAGTGGAGGCTGTTATAGCAACATATTAATACCTTCCCAGAGGAGTGGAGGCTGTTATAGCAACATATTAATACCTTCCCAGAGGAGTGGAGGCTGTTGTAGCAACATTATAATACCTTCCCAGAGGAGTGGAGGCTGTTATAGCAACATATTAATTTATTTTTATTTTATTTTACCTTTATTTAACCAGGTAGGCAAGTTGAGAACAAGTTCTCATTTACAATTGCGACCTGGCCAAGATAAAGCAAAGCAGTTTGACAGATACAACGACACAGAGTTACACATGGAGTAAAACAAACATACAGTCAATAATACAGTATAAACAAGTCTATATACAATGTGAGCAAATGAGGTGAGAAGGGAGGTAAAGGCAAAAAAGGCCATGATGGCAAAGTAAATACAATATAGCAAATAAAACACTGGAATGGTAGTTTTGCAATGGAAGAATGTGCAAAGTAGAAATAAAAATAACGGGGTGCAAAGGAGCAAAATAAATAAATTAATTAAAATTAAATACAGTTGGGAAAGAGGTAGTTGTTTGGGCTAAATTATAGGTGGGCTATGTACAGGTGCAGTAATCTGTGAGCTGCTCTGACAGTTGGTGCTTAAAGCTAGTGAGGGAGATAAGTGTTTCCAGTTTCAGAGATTTTTGTAGTTCGTTCCAGTCATTGGCAGCAGAGAACTGGAAGGAGAGGTGGCCAAAGAAAGAAATTGGTTTTGGGGGTGACTAGAGAGATATACCTGCTGGAGCGTGTGCTACAGGTGGGAGATGCTATGGTGATCAGCGAGCTGAGATAAGGGGGGACTTTACCTAGCAGGGTCTTGTAGATGACATGGAGCCAGTGGGTTTGGCGACGAGTATGAAGCGAGGGCCAGCCAACGAGAGCGTACAGGTCGCAATGGTGGGTAGTATATGGGGCTTGGTGATAAAACGGATTGCACTGTGATAGACTGTATCCAATTTGTTGAGTAGGGTATTGGAGGCTATTTTGTAAATGACATCACCAAAGTCGAGGATTGGTAGGATGGTCAGTTTTACAAGGGTATGTTTGGCAGCATGAGTGAAGGATGCTTTGTGGCGAAATAGGAAGCCAATTCTAGATTTAACTTTGGATTGGAGATGTTTGATATGGGTCTGGAAGGAGAGTTTACAGTCTAACCAGACACCTAAGTATTTGTAGTTGTCCACGTATTCTAATTCAGAGCCATCCAGAGTAGTGATGTTGGACAGGCGGGTAGGTGCAGGTAGCAATCGGTTGAAGAGCATGCATTTAGTTTTACTTGTATTTAAGAGCAATTGGAGGCCACGGAAGGAGAGTTGTATGGCATTGAAGCTTGCCTGGAGGGTTGTTAACACAGTGTCCAAAGAAGGGCCGGAAGTATACAGAATGGTGTCGTCTGCGTAGAGGTGGATCAGGGACTCACCAGCAGCAAGAGCGACCTCATTGATGTATACAGAGAAGAGAGTCGGTCCAAGAATTGAACCCTGTGGCACCCCCATAGAGACTGCCAGAGGTCCGGACAGCAGACCCTCCGATTTGACACACTGAACTCTATCAGAGAAGTAGTTGGTGAACCAGGCGAGGCAATCATTTGAGAAACCAAGGCTGTTGAGTCTGCCGATGAGGATGTGGTGATTGACAGAGTCGAAAGCCTTGGCCAGATCAATGAATACGGCTGCACAGTAATGTTTCTTATCGATGGCGGTTAAGATATCGTTTAGGACCTTGAGCGTGGCTGAGGTGCACCCATGACCAGCTCTGAAACCAGATTGCATAGCAGAGAAGGTATGGTGAGATTCGAAATGGTCGGTAATCTGTTTGTTGACTTGGCTTTTGAAGACCTTAGAAAGGCACGGTAGGATAGATATAGGTCTGTAGCAGTTTGGGTCAAGAGTGTCCCCCCTTTGAAGAGGGGGATGACCGCAGCTGCTTTCCAATCTTTGGGAATCTCAGACGACACGAAAGAGAGGTTGAACAGGCTAGTAATAGGGGTGGCAACAATTTCGGCAGATAATTTTAGAAAGAAAGGGTCCAGATTGTCTAGCCCGGCTGATTTGTAGGGGTCCAGATTTTGCAGCTCTTTCAGAACATCAGCTGAATGGATTTGGGAGAAGGAGAAATGGGGAAGGCTTGGGCGAGTTGCTGTTGGGGGTGCAGTGCAGTTTTCTGGGGTAGGAGTAGCCAGGTGGAAAGCATGGCCAGCCGTAGAAAAATGCTTATTGAAATTTTCAATTATGGTGGATTTATCAGTGGTGACAGTGTTTCCTATCTTCAGTGCAGTGGGCAGCTGGGAGGAGGTGTTCTTATTCTCCATGGACTTTACAGTGTCCCAGAACTTTTTTGAGTTAGTGTTGCAGGAAGCAAATTTCTGCTTGAAAAAGCTAGCCTTGGCTTTTCTAACTGCCTGTGGATAATGGTTTCTAGCTTCCCTGAACAGCTGCATATCACGGGGGCTGTTCGAATCTAATGCAGAACGCCATAGGATGTTTTTGTGTTGGTTAAGGGCAGTCAGGTCTGGGGAGAACCAAGGGCTATATCTGTTCCTGGTTCTAAATTTCTTGAATGGGGCATGTTTATTTAAGATGGTTAGGAAGGCATTTAAAAAAAATAACCAGGCATCCTCTACTGACGGGATGAGATCAATATCCTTCCAGGATACCCCGGCCAGGTCGATTAGAAAGGCCTGCTCGCAGAAGTGTTTCAGGGAGCGTTTTACAGTGATGAGTGGAGGTTGTTTGACCGCTGACCCATTACAGATGCAGGCAATGAGGCAGTGATCGCTGAGATCTTGGTTGAAGACAGCAGAGGTGTATTTAGAGGGGAAGTTGGTTAGGATGATATCTATGAGGGTGCCCGTGTTTAAGGCTTTGGGGAGGTACCTGGTAGGTTCATTGATAATTTGTGTGAGATTGAGGGCATCAAGTTTAGATTGTAGGATGGCTGGGGTGTTCCAGTTTAGGTCGCCTAGCAGCACGAACTCTGAAGATAGATGGGGGGCAATCAGTTCACATATGGTGTCCAGAGCACAGCTGGGGGCAGAGGGTGGTCTATAGCAGGCGGCAACGGTGAGAGACTTGTTTTTAGAGAGGTGGATTTTTAAAAGTAGAAGTTCAAATTGTTTGGGTACAGACCTGGATAGTAGGACAGAACTCTGCAGGCTATCTTTGCAGTAGATTGCAACACCGCCCCCTTTGGCAGTTCTATCTTGTCTGAAAATGTTGTAGTTTGGAATTAAAATGTCTGAATTTTTGGTGGTCTTCCTAAGCCAGGATTCAGACACAGCTAGAACATCCGGGTTGGCAGAGTGTGCTAAAGCAGTGAATAGAACAAACTTAGGGAGGAGGCTTCTAATGTTAACATGCATGAAACCAAGGCTATTACGGTTACAGAAGTCGTCAAAAGAGAGCGCCTGGGGAATAGGAGTGGAGCTAGGCACTGCAGGGCCTGGATTCACCTCTACATCGCCAGAGGAGGAGGAGGAGTAGAATAAGGGTACGGCTAAAAGCTATGAGAATTGGTCGTCTAGAACGTCTGGAACTTAGAGTAAAAGGAGGTTTCTGGGGGCGATAAAATAGCATCAAGGTATAATGTACAGACAAATGTATGGTAGGATGTGAATACAGTGGAGGTAAACCTAGGTATTGAGTGATGAAGAGAGAGATATTGTCTCTAGAAACATCATTGAAACCAGGAGATGTCATTGCATGTGTGGGTGGTGGAACTAATAGGTTGGATAAGGTATAGTGAGCAGGACTAGAGGCTCTACAGTGAAATAAGCCAATAAACACTAACCAGAACAGCAATGGACAAGACATATTGACATTAAGGAGAGGCATGCTTAGTCGAGTGATCAAAAGGGTCCAGTGAGTGGAGAGGTGGGTTGGTGATTTAGACAGCTAGCCAGGGCATCGGTAGCAAGCTAGCATAGGATGGAGGTCTGTTGTTAGCCACCTCTTGCGTTCCGTCAGTAGATTAGTGGGGTTCCGTGTGGTAGAGGGGATTAATCCAAATCACACAACAACAACAAAAATAAAAACAATAGATATAGTTATAGAGGCCCAAGAAGAAAACATAATAATAATAAAAATAAATAAATTGTCCGATTGTCTATTCAGATAGCAGCCGGTAAGACAGCTAACGGTTAGCAGGCCGCAGATTGTCGTTCAGGTAACGTCGCGACGGAGGAGCCAGCCGGATAACTCCTTCGGGTAGATAACGTCGGCAGTCCAGTTGTGAAGGCCCGGTGGGGCTCCGCGTAGGCAGTAAAACGGGTCCGGATAGGTGACTGCAGCCCAGGAGTGATTGATGGAACTCAGGAGTGATTGACGGAGCTGGCTAGCTCCGGAATAATTGATGTTTGCTCCGGAATCGACGAAGGCCGATAGTCACACGGATAGCAGCTAGCTAGCTGTGAGATCCGGGTATGAATGTCCAGAGAGCAGTCGAAATCCAGGGACATGGAGAGAAAAATTGGTCCGGTATGTTCCGTTCCGAGCCGCGCTGCGCCGTACAGAACTGGCGATAGATTTTCGAGCTAAAGGATAGCTGATGACCACAAACCGTGGTTAGCTGAATACTAACGATTTGCCAGTAAAGGAGCTAACTAGCTTCTGAACTAGCTTCTGGTTAGCTTCTGGATTAGCTTCTGGCTAGTTTCAGGCTAGCTTCTTGGAGTTTCTGGCTAGCTTCTTGGAGGATTACAGATTTGAGGTAAATAATACTTTTTTATAAATATACATTGGTGAGGCGGGTTGCAGGAGAGTGTTTTGAAGATGAGTTGATGGAAAATAAAAATAAAATGTATGTGAAAAAAGTTGTAAATATATATATATACAGGACACGACAAGACGAGGACAAAAGACGTCTGAACTGCTATGCCACCTTGGTCGATTAATACCTTCCCAGAGGAGTGGAGGCTGTTATAGCAACCTTATAATACCTTCCCAGAGGAGTGGAGGCTGTTATAGCAACATATTAATACCTTCCCAGAGGAGTGGAGGCTGTTATAGCAACATTATAATACCTTCCCAGAGGAGTGGAGGCTGTTATAGCACGATTTTGAAATTAGATGTTCAGTGAGCAGATGTCCACATATTGTTGGTCATATAGTGTACTTTACACTATATCCACATGCATGGAGAATGTAATCCACCCAGATGTATACCTCTAGTCCCTGTGGGGAGACTGCTGGTGCATGTCGTGGGGAGACTGCTGGTGCATGTCGTGGGGAGACTGCTGGTGGGGGGAGACTGCTGGTGCATGTTGTGGGGAGACTGCTGGTGGGGGGAGACTGCTGGTGGGGGGAGACTGCTGGTGCATGTCGTGGGGAGACTGCTGGTGGGGGGAGACTGCTGGTGCATGTTGTGGGGAGACAGCTGGTGGGGGAGACTGCTGGTAGGGGGAGACTGCTGGTGGGGGGAGACTGCTGGTGCATGTCGTGGGGAGACTGCTGGTGGGGGGAGACTGCTGGTGCATGTTGTGGGGAGACTGCTGGTGGGGGAGACTGCTGGTAGGGGGAGACTGCTGGTGGGGGAGACTGCTGGTAGGGGGAGACTGCTGGTGGGGGGAGACTGCTGGTGCATGTCGTGGGGAGACTGCTGATAGGGGGAGACTGCTGGTAGGGGGAGACTGCAGGTAGGGGGAGACTGCTGGTGCATGTCGTGGGGAGACTGCTGTGGGGGGAGACTGCTGGTAGGGGGAGACTGCTGGTGGGGGGAGACTGCTGGTGCATGTCGTTCCGACATGCATTGCTGTAACTGTTGTTGTTGCTGTTACTGTGGACGCATGCCCCCATGGCTGGCCCTTGAGTCAGCCTGTCAGGCTGAGCAGGGCCGACATGCACGGTGAAGACAAGGCAGAAGCCCTGCTCCTTGTCTCCTTCATAATGTAAGTTGTGTATTAGCCCTGACAGTATCATTTATGGGCAAGTTTCCGGGACGGTTGCTGGGGATGCTATCGTTTAAAAGCAATATGGAGCGGACTAATTTATGAGGTCCGGACACGAACCCCCTCGACCGCCACAATGCTGCACCGTGAAGGGCAGCGAAGGGCTCTGCGAGTTCAGACGCTTGTCTGTGCGCGCGGTTGTGTGGGACAATGTGTTCATACATATTACATACCCACACACACCTCTTTTATTTACTTAGTATACAGAGGTAACATTATGATATATGATTTTGATGAGCACAATCAAGCAGAGAGTTATTTGTGATGTTTGTTGTATGTTGCCATGGAGCCACAAACAGAGCCAGGCTGGACTGGGCCGGGTTAGTACAACTCACTAGCCAATCAAGTTTGCACACTCAGCATTCTCTGGCTGCATCTCAATAGTCTAAAGTGGCCTCCTCTGCTACCCTCCTTTCCCTTACTACTACAAGCCGGTGAAAGTATTGGAAAGGCTTTCACTATATATTTACTGCAAATTCATCCGCATTTGTTTCACCTGTTAGGCCACATCCAGGCAGAGAGTTTAGAACATGAGATGTCTTTACATGAGATGCAGGTTTATGTCTGTCTACGCTCAGTCACACTGCCTCCACATGAGTCTGCTTCGTATTCACATTCCTCTTCCTCCAACTGCACTGCTCTCTCACTCGTCACCATAGTGTTGTTCCTTGCTGTTGTGGAAGACGTGGAAACAGACATCAAATGAATTACTCTCAGCTCTTACACACAGAGATTCATAGGGGGCGGAGGGGTGGGGGGTAGACAGCCTGGGAGGGAGCCGCCACTGGAATCTAAATAAACACGCCGCTCTCCAACAAACAGCAAGCTGGCGGGCTGGAGACACTTACTTAACCGTGTGTGTGTGTGTGTATGTGTGTGTGTGTGTGTGTCTAGGTTTGGTTGTGTGTAGATTAAAGGGGGACATTTAGAAAGAAAGCATAACACAAAAGGGCTGTTGGTTGAAAGTGAAAATAGTTGTAGGGGTGGAGTTGAGGAGGTTCAGTCTGGGTTTGGAATTCCTTTTTGAAATCTGTTAAGTTTTTTTGCATTTCAGTTGGCTTTTTCATTGTCTGCTGGTGGCGGCTCGTCATTTGTTTGAGCGGATGTCGCGATTATGTTTATTAAAAACGCCTTCTGTGGGAGGGGCAGCGACCATCTCATATACAATATGTGGGCGGCATCTGTTAATGGTTAATGTCACCCGGGCGGTAATGTAGCAGGCATAAAAGCAGCGTTTCTTTCTGGTCCTGACGAGAGAAAGAAAATAACTGTCGGGGGAGGTTCTCTTCTGCACTGTTGAACCAATCCAGTAACTGTGGAGGAGGAGTTAAGATGGAGTGTTGCCTTGTTAACATCCAACAGCAGAAGTCAAGTCACAATCTCTTTTTCCATTTCCCCTGAAATCTGGATGACTCCGGAAATTTCCTGCCCCACACAGGGTGCTGAGGCAGTAGACTCCGGATGCTGTTTGTGCCCCCTCACACACCACAGGGTGCTGAGGCAGTAGACTCCGGATGCTGTTTGTGCCCCTCGCACACCACAGGGTGCTGAGGCAGTAGACTCCGGATGCTGTTTGTGCCCCCTCACACACCACAGGGTGCTGAGGCAGTAGACTCCGGATGCTGTTTGTGCCCCCTCACACACCACAGGGTGCTGAGGCAGTAGACTCCGGATGCTGTTTGTGCCCCTCACACACCACAGGGTGCTGAGGCAGTAGACTCCGGATGCTGTTTGTGCCCCTCACACACCACAGGGTGCTGAGGCAGTAGACTCCGGATGCTGTTTGTGCCCCTCACACACCACAGGGTGCTGAGGCAGTAGACTCCGGATGCTGTTTGTGCCCCCTCACACACCACAGGGTGCTGAGGCAGTAGACTCCGGATGCTGTTTGTGCCCCTCACACACCACAGGGTGCTGAGGCAGTAGACTCCGGATGCTGTTTGTGCCCCCTCACACACCACAGGGTGCTGAGGCAGTAGACTCCGGATGCTGTTTGTGCCCCTCACACACCACAGGGTGCTGAGGCAGTAGACTCCGGATGCTGTTTGTGCCCCCTCACACACCACAGGGTGCTGAGGCAGTAGACTCCGGATGCTGTTTGTGCCCCCTCACACACCACAGGGTGCTGAGGCAGTAGACTCCGGATGCTGTTTGTGCCCCCTCACACACCACAGGGTGCTGAGGCAGTAGACTCCGGATGCTGTTTGTGCCCCCTCACACACCACAGGGTGCTGAGGCAGTAGACTCCGGATGCTGTTTGTGCCCCCTCACACACCACAGGGTGCTGAGGCAGTAGACTCCGGATGCTGTTTGTGCCCCCTCACACACCACAGGGTGCTGAGGCAGTAGACTCCGGATGCTGTTTGTGCCCCCTCACACACCACAGGGTGCTGAGGCAGTAGACTCCGGATGCTGTTTGTGCCCCCTCACACACCACAGGGTGCTGAGGCAGTAGACTCCGGATGCTGTTTGTGCCCCCTCACACACCACAGGGTGCTGAGGCAGTAGACTCCGGATGCTGTTTGTGCCCCCTCACACACCACAGGGTGCTGAGGCAGTAGACTCCGGATGCTGTTTGTGCCCCCTCACACACCACAGGGTGCTGAGGCAGTAGACTCCGGATGCTGTTTGTGCCCCCTCACACACCACAGGGTGCTGAGGCAGTAGACTCCGGATGCTGTTTGTGCCCCCTCACACACCACAGGGTGCTGAGGCAGTAGACTCCGGATGCTGTTTGTGCCCCCTCACACACCACAGGGTGCTGAGGCAGTAGACTCCGGATGCTGTTTGTGCCCCTCACACACCACAGGGTGCTGAGGCAGTAGACTCCGGATGCTGTTTGTGCCCCTCACACACCACAGGGTGCTGAGGCAGTAGACTCCGGATGCTGTTTGTGCCCCCTCACACACCACAGGGTGCTGAGGCAGTAGACTCCGGATGCTGTTTGTGCCCCCTCACACACCACAGGGTGCTGAGGCAGTAGACTCCGGATGCTGTTTGTGCCCCCTCACACACCACAGGGTGCTGAGGCAGTAGACTCCGGATGCTGTTTGTGCCCCCTCACACACCACAGGGTGCTGAGGCAGTAGACTCCGGATGCTGTTTGTGCCCCCTCACACACCACAGGGTGCTGAGGCAGTAGACTCCGGATGCTGTTTGTGCCCCTCACACACCACAGGGTGCTGAGGCAGTAGACTCCGGATGCTGTTTGTGCCCCCTCACACACCACAGGGTGCTGAGGCAGTAGACTCCGGATGCTGTTTGTGCCCCTCACACACCACAGGGTGCTGAGGCAGTAGACTCCGGATGCTGTTTGTGCCCCCTCACACACCACAGGGTGCTGAGGCAGTAGACTCCGGATGCTGTTTGTGCCCCTCACACACCACAGGGTGCTGAGGCAGTAGACTCCGGATGCTGTTTGTGCCCCCTCACACACCACAGGGTGCTGAGGCAGTAGACTCCAGATGCTGTTTGTGCCCCTCACACACCACAGGGTGCTGAGGCAGTAGACTCCGGATGCTGTTTGTGCCCCCTCACACACCACAGGGTGCTGAGGCAGTAGACTCCAGATGCTGTTTGTGCCCCCTCACACACCACAGGGTGCTGAGGCAGTAGACTCCAGATGCTGTTTGTGCCCCCTCACACACCACACCCTTCTCAGTATTTGACTCACCTTTTAATTATATTTTTCTTGTTTTAAATTGATGTAGTTTTGTCCTTGAGCTGTTCTTGTCTATTCATGTTCTGTATTCATGTTCTGTATTCATGTTCTGTATTCATGTTCTGTATTCATGTTCTGTATCATGTTCTGTATTCATGTTCTGTATTCATGTTCTGTATTCATGTTCTGTATTCATGTTCTGTATTCATGTTCTGTATTCATGTTCTGTATTCATGTTCTGTATTCATGTTCTGTATCATGTTTCATGTCTTGTGTTGGACCCCAGGATGGGAATCCTAATAAAATACCAACAACATCAAATAGCACCCTAACCCACCCACCTCTGCTCCCATGATTATCGAAACTCCTTTGGATGCCAGCTTTGCCTCTGCCTCAAGAGTGTTAAAACGGGCAGTCCATTTTAGACTACAGCCCTTTACAAAGGTGTCTTTAGAGTGTCCTTAATACTGATTTAGGTTTTGGCCTGATTTGGATGGGAACAGGATGGAGGATGCCGTTTTACAGGTCTGACTGCCTGTGAGTGGCTGCAGCAGCTTAAAAAAAATCACACAGGGTGGGCATATTGCACGTCAGAAGTGGAGTACCACAGGGCACAGTGTTCACACTGCCTCTGTGTCCTAACACCTTTGGGAGGAAAGGCGTCCCACCTACATCGCTAGGACATCACAGCTGTCCCAATGACGGAAAGGTCAATGAGAAAATCAACTGGAGATTTTCCATTCATGAATGGGAGGGGATGGGCAGTGGTCAAATGAAAGGTGCACACAAACTAACAGCGGTCAATGAGAAAAGTGCTGGCTAGGACTGTCTGGCCATTTTTCTAGTTCATTTTGGCTGTCCTCACTATGTCAGGACCCTCCTTATCCCTATCCTCTCTTCCTCTCCCCTCATCTGGGCTTCCACTGGCTGCCATGGGCTAGTGACTGACTACAGTTACCAGGCAACCTCTGTGTTGATCCCTCTCTCCTCTTCTCCCTCCCTCCCCCTATCCCTGGCCTGCTCCAGCCGGCATTCTAAAAGTGCTCAGGATTTGCACAGTGACCAGGAAAGGAAGGGGTGGGTGGGGTGGAAGAGAGGAGACAACAGCCAGACAACAGAACACACAGCCCAACAACATGGACTCAGAGGACCTTGTTTTCTCCCACTGCAAACGGATCACTTCCTTCTTGCCACCGTGTGCCATTGAAACATTGACCGACTGACTGTTCTAGAAATGGTTTGGACTTTTAGGTCATAATTAACTAAATGATATGGACAGGGTGGACCTGATCCTAGACCAGCAGGTCAACATACACCTAAAGCTGTTGGTAGTAGGAGTAGGTTGTGTTGTGAAAGGCTGTGTCCATTCATAACCTGTGACAGACAAAGACAGACAGGCCTCAGGTCTCACGCCATCTTAGTGGAAAGGGAAACACTGTTAAGCTTATTATTATTATTATTACAGCAGAGTACTTCTGCTTTGGCCAGAGAGAGAGAGAGGGAGAGACAGCTTTGGAGAAAGAGAGGGAGGGAGGGAGGGGAAGAAGGGACTATGGAGAGAAATAGAGTGAGGAGAAGAGGAGAGAGAGCGGGAAAGACACACACACACACACACAGTGCAAGCCCTGTGCTCTCCTTCTGCAGCCTGGCAAACACTTTCCCAGGCCGGAGGGGATTAGAAACAGCTCCTCTTCCATGGTGGGACAGACAGACAGAACGGGTCTTCTGCTTCACACGCTAATCTACAACGAGGAGGAGGGGTGGTGTTGTATCTGTGCGTGTGTGTGTTTATATGTCTGTGTGAGAGAGAGAGAGAGAGAGAGAGAGAGAGAGAGAGAGAGAGAGAGAGAGAGAGAGAGAGAGCAAGAGCGAGCAAGAGAGAGAGAGGAGTAGGGTTCTCTGCACAGTAAGGTCTAGTTCTGCTCACTTCATAGAGCCAGCACTGTCACACTGCAGCCATGGCTAGGCTTCACACACACACACTTTTCACAGCCACTCAAGGAGGGAAAGACATGGCCTTAGCTGCAGAACACCAGGAAACAAAACCCATAAACTCCAGCCTTGAGCTATATCCTATGCAACAAACCCAGACAAAAGTCGCATTCATCTTATATCAACCAATGTCTCCAGAACATCACCATCATCATCATCATCCTATGACTGGTGTCTATTCCCCAACACTAGGGGGGAGTACGCTGGCCCTCTGCCCAAAGAAGTTCACAATATAGGGAATAGGGTGCCATTTGGGTTGGTTTCTCATGTGCTGGCAGTGTGTTAATGGAAGCCTGGTATGTCTGGAGGCGTCTCCATGCCAACATGAGCGGAGCAGTGATTAGGACTGATGAAGTAAAGCGTCGCTATCTAAACATTTCACAAAGACGTTGTAACGTTTTTTAATATCATTATATGATGATGAACCATCTGGAAAGGCGCTGCATAGCAGCCGTTTTACAGGCTCCTGAGCAATTCTGCTACTTTGTATGTTTTATTTTTCTACATAATGTTTCTGCCATCGTTTCCTATAACCGAAAAGAGCTTCTGGACATCAGAACAGAAAAATCACTAATCTCGATTTGGATGAAGATTTGTACTTCAACGAGTCGGTGGCGCAGGGCATGCTGCTCACTCCGGACCAGGCCCTAATCTCAACTATTTGGGGGCACAGGGCATGCTGCTCATCCCGGACCAGGCCCTAATCTCAACTATTTGGGGGCACAGGGCATGCTGCTCATCCCGGACCAGGCCCTAATCTCAACGAGTCGGAGGCACAGGGCATGCTGCTCACCCTGGACCAGGCCCTAATCTCCGAGACACGGAATAGAAAAGACGGCGTAAGAGAGGTCGACGTGCGTACACCCTGATCAAACTACGCCAGTGAGTAGATCAACCGGAGCGTTTCCAGTCACTTGCAGACTTTGTCTACGTGCTGCTGGGCGTTTTGTTGCCAACCTTACTTTGCTACCTGACAACTTTACGGTTTTTACTTTTTAATTACCGTTTATATGTTTTTGTCACTCAAATCTTTTTCATTCAACTTTTTCCCTCCGGACACTTTATCTGGACGTGGTTCGTCAGGACCTCCAACAGCCGAAGCTAAGTAGTAACATTAACATGATGCCTTCTAATTGCAGTCGCTGTACTCATAATATACAGGAGAACCATCGCCTTACGGCGAGGATAGCTGGGCTTGCAGCACAGACGCAATCGTTAGGCAAGGGTAATTTCAGTGTAGGAAAGGATGAAACAGCGTCTGAGCCACCAGTAAGTACAGATAGTAACGTTAGTATAAATCCCCTTGCATGGTCCCCGCAGCCGGACAACTTTCTCATGGTTTCTGTAGGGAAATGCTGTAGGAATGCTCAACCGGTGTCGCTCATTTAGCCGACATAAACTTTCAACCGGTTTTCCCCATTAAGCAGTGAGTCGGAGTCTGAGGCCGAGCCTTCTCTGGTCTCTACTCCTCCCGTTACGGGTTCTGAGACACCGAAGCTTCCCACCATTAGCTCTGACAAATTGAAAATCCTAGTCATTGGCGACTCCATAACCCGCAGTATTAGACTTAAAACAAATCATCCAGCGATCATACACTGTTTACCAGGGGGCAGGGCTACCGACGTTAAGGCTAATCTGAAGATGGTGCTGGCTAAAGCTAAAACTGGCGAGTGTAGAGAGTATAGAGATATTGTTATCCACATCGGCACCAACGATGTTAGGATGAAACAGTCAGAGGTCACCAAGTGCAACATAGCTTCAGCCTGTAAATCAGCTAGAAAGATGTGTCGGCATCGAGTAATTGTCTCTGGCCCCCTCCCAGTTAGGGGGAGTGATGAGCTCTACAGCAGAGTCTCACAACTCAATCGCTGATTGAAAACTGTTTTCTGCCCCTCCCAAAAGATAGAATTTGTAGATAATTGGCCCTCTTTCTGGGACTTGCACACAAACAGAACCAAGCCTGGCCTGTTGAGGAATGACGGACTCCATCCTAGCTGGAGGGGTGCTCTCATCTTATCTACCAACATAGACAGGGCTCTAACTCCTCTAGCTCCACAATGAAATAGGGTGCAGGCCAGGCAGCAGGCTGTTAGCCAGCCTGCCAGCTTAGTGGAGTCTGCCACTAGCACAGTCAGTGTAGTCAGGCCAGCTATCCCCATTGAGACCATGTCTGTGTCTTGACCTAGGTTGGGCAAAACTAAACATGGCAGTGTTCGCCTTAGCAATCTCACTAGAATAAAGACCACCTCCATTCCTGTCATTATTGAAAGAGATTGTGATACCTCACATCTCAAAATAGGGCTAGATAGGGTTAGATCCCTCACTTCAAAGGCAGTTATAGTCAATTAACTAATCACTGATCATAATCTTGATGTGATTGGCCTGACTGAAACATGGCTTAAGCCTGATGAATTTACTGTGTTAAATGAGGCCTCACCTCCTGCTTACACTAGTGACCATATCATCCCACAAAGGCGGAGGTGTTGCTAACATTTATGATAGCAAATTTCAATTTACAAAAAAAAAAGCACTTTTTCGTCTTTTGAGCTTCAAGTCATGAAATCTATGCAGCCTACTCAATCACTTTTTATAGCTACTGTTTACAGGCCTCCTGGGCCATATACAGCGTTCCTCACTGAGTTCCCTGAATTCCTATCGGACCTTGTAGTCATAGCAGATAATATTCTAATTTTTGGTGATTTTAATATTCACATGGAAAAGTCCACAGACCCACTCCAAAAGGCTTTCGGAGCCATTATCGACTCAGTGGCTTTTGTCCAACATGTCTCCGGACCTGCTCACTGTCACAGTCATACTCTGGACCTAGTTTTGTCCCATGGAATAAATGTTGTGGATCTTAATGTTTTTCCTCATAATCCTGGACTATCGGACCACCATTTTATTACGTTTGCAATCGCAACAAATAATCTGCTCAGACCCCAACCAAGGAGCATCAAAAGTTGTGCTATAAATTGTCAGACAACACAAAGATTCCTTGATGTCCTTCCAGACTCCCTCTGCCTACCCAAGGACGTCAGAGGACAAAAATCAGTTAACCACCTAACTAATTTAACCTTGCGCAATACCCTAGATGCAGTTGCACCCCTAAAACCTAAAAACATTTGTCTTAAGAAACTAGCTCCCTGGTATATAGAAAATACCCGAGCTCTGAAGCAAGCTTCCAGAAATTTGGAACGGAAATGGCGCCACACCAAACTGGAAGTCTTCCGACTAGCTTGGAAAGACAGTACCGTGCAGTATCGGAGAGCCCTCATTGCTGCTCGATCATCCTATTTTTACAACTTAATTGAGGAAAATAAGAACAATACGAAATTTTATTTTGATACTGTTGCAAAACTAACTAAAAAGCAGCATTCCCCAAGAGAGGATGGCTTTGACTTCAGGAGTAATACATTCATTAACTTCTTTGAGGAAAAGATCATGATCATTTGAAAGCAAATTACGGACTCCTCTTTAAATCTGCGTATTCCTCCAAAGCTCAGTAGTCCTGGGTCTGCACAACTCTGACAGGACCTAGGATCAAGAGAGACGCTCAAGTGTTTTAGCACTATATCTCTTGACACAATGATGAAAATAATCATGGCCTCTAAACCTTCAAGCTGCATACTGGACCCTATTCCAACTAAACTACTGAAAGAGCTGCTTCCTGTGCTTGGCCCTCCTATGTTGAACATGGTAAACGCCTCTCTATCCACCGGATGTGTACCAAATTCACTAAAAGTGGCAGTAATAAAGCCTCTCTTGAAAAAGCCAAACCTTGAGAGCATCATGGCTTTTTATTTGCACCTCATCCAACAAACCAAACCTCACAATATCGCCCCAAAAATGACAAAAAAAAAAAAAAAGATGTCAACAAGTAAATCAAATGTTTTATTAGTAGGTATTCAAATGTGCTGTGGAGTTTTTAAATGAGCCAGAGCCCCTTTTTTGCTCCTACCCCCCTAACCCCAACCTATGGTTTAGAGCTCAGCGAGAGGGGCGTTGTGGACATTATAGTAGGCTACAGTACAGTAAGAGATTACAGAGGAACGAGTGGGACAATTAAAGCCCCATTGCAGACGGATGTTCAAATCAAATACATTAATCCTCCGACCCCCCCCCCCCCCCCTGACCCCCCCTCCCTCCGACTCTTGACTGATTAGGGCACTTATGGCCCGCCTGGCTTTATTCAAACTCGTGGGGCTTTCAGAGCTCGCAATCAGTTTTGTTTTATTTCCAATCAATTTTAACAAATCAAAGTGTAATCCTTTTAATCAACTAAGCCCTGGGACTGTTAAATGCCACCGCCATCAGTCAGATATTGCTGTGTTTGTCTTCTGATGCACACAGAATATATGGATCGACAGGTCTGTAGCAGAGCTGGTTGAGAGCTTCAAGTTCCACGGTGTCACTAAGGAATTAACACACCAACACAGTCTTGAAGAAGGCCCTCTTCCCCTTCAGGAGGCTGAAAAGATTTGGCCCTTAGACCCTCAAAAAGTTCTACGTCTGCACCATTGACAGCATCTTGACTGGCTGCATCACCACTTGGTATGACAACTGCTTGGCAGGGAGGGTGGTGAGAACGGTCCATTACATCACTGGGGCCAAGCTCCCTGCCATCCAGGACCTATATACCAGGTGGTGAGAACGGCCCAGTACATATGGTCCAGTACATCACCGGGGCCAAGCTCCCTGCCATCCAGGACCTCTATACCAGGTGGTGAGAACGGCCCAGTACATATGGTCCAGTACATCACTGGGGCCAAGCTCCCTGCCATCCAGGACCTCTATACCAGGTGGTGAGAACGGTCCAGTACATCACTGGGTCAAGCTCCCTGCCATCCAGGACCTCTATACCAGGTGGTGTCAGAGGAAGGCCCTAAAAATTGTCAAAGAATCCAGCCACTCAAGTCATAGACTGTTCTCTCTGCTACCGCACGGTACCAATACACCAAGTCAGGAACCAACAGGACCCTGAACAGCTTCTACCCTCAAGCCATAAACTACTAAATAGTTAACCAAATAACTACCCGGACTATCTGCATTTACCATAATTAGTTTGGCCGGGGTTGGCCGTCATTGTAAAATAAGAATTTGTTCTTAACTGACTTGACTAGTTAAATAAAGGTTTAAAAAATAAATTATATATATATATATATACACACACACACTACCGTTCAAAAGTTTGGGGTCACCTAGAAATGTCCTTGTTTTTGAAAGAAAAGCAAAGTTTTTGTCCATTAAAATAACAGCAAATTGATCAGAAATACAGTGTAGACATTGTCAATGTTGTAATTGACTATTGTAGCTGGAAACAGCAGATTTATATGGAATATCTACATAGGCGTACAGAGGCCCATTATCAGCAACAATCACTCCTGTGTTCCAATGGCACGTTGTGTTAGCTAATCCAAGTTTATGATTTTAAAAGGCTAATTGATCATTAGAAAACCCTTTTGAAATTATGTTAGCAAAGCTGAAAACAGTTGTTCTGATTAAAGAAGCAATAAAACTGGCCTTCTTTAGACTAGTTGAGTATCTGGAGCATCAGCATTTGTGGGTTCGATTACAGGCTCAAAATGGACAGAAACAGACAGAAATTCTTGTTCTGAGAAATGAAGGCTATTCCATGCGAGAAATTGCCAAGAAACTGAAGCTCTCGTACAATGCTGTGTACTACTCCCTTTACAGAACAGTGCAAACTGGCTCTAACCAGAATAGAAAGAGGTGCGTCTCCCGGTGTGAATGTGTGTGTTAGTGATGGTGGGAACGTCTGCAGCTGAGGCACACATGTCATTAACATGACAGCATTACATAAAGCAGCATAGAGAGAGGGGGGGGGCAGAGACAGTCAGAAACCCAATCCACTCTGATCAGTCCCACTGGCAGGGCCAGGCTGATCTAGGTTCCCCTTATCCCCAACACACACACACTCACGCACGCATGCAGATATACCAACCTCATATCCTCCTACTTGCAGTGCACAGCCTTAAAATGGAATTTAAGGTCACAGTGGGTAACTGGTCTCATAAAGCTGCAATTGACAGTGTGTGATGCAGCTGTAGAGTCCCTGTTGCTCTTATCCAAGCCATTCAAAGAGAACGTCAGAAGGAGGAGAAGAAGGAGGTGGGGGACTTCTGGACTATCCCCCCAAAAAACACCCACCTAAAACAAAAACCTAAAACAAAAACTGCAAGTTCACCACGTCCAAAACAACAAAAACAAAAGAGGTGGGGCCTTGGCAACGCCGAACACCGGAGCATCAATTATGCATCGGCAAATTAGGGGTGAGAGAATTGAGCACCAGAAAAGCATTAGTAACCGCGTTAGGCTGTGAATGTAAACAGGAAAAGGGTCTGGCCGGGGTCATTATTATCAGCACAGGTTCTCCTCTCCCTGGGCAAGGCAAACCCCCTTAAATTTCCCCTCTAATTCCCTCGCACAAGGCCCGCTTTCCAGATGGGCCCTGAGCCCCATGGCACTGCCAGCAACAGCTTGCGTTGCGTTTGTTGAAAACAAAGATCGCGGATTAAATATCATGTGCCGCACAGCACATGAAGACAGACAGACAGACAGACAGACAGACAGACAGACAGACAGACAGACAGACAGACAGACAGACAGACAGACAGACAGACAGACAGACAGACAGACAGACAGACAGACAGACAGACAGACAGACAGACAGACAGACAGACAGAGAGAGAGAGAGAGAGAGCGACGGACAGAGAGAGAGAAAGAGAGAGAGAGACGGACAGAGAGAGAGACTTACAGAGAGAGAGAGACTTACAGAGAGAGAGAGAGAGAGACGGACAGACAGAGAGAGACACAGACAGAGAGAGAGAGAGACTGACAGATAGAGAGAGAGAGAGACAGACAGAGAGAGAGAGAGAGAGAGAGAGACAGACAGAGAGAGAGAGAGAGACGGACAGAGAGAGAGACAGAGAGAGAGAGAGAGAGAGACGGACAGAGAGAGAGACGGACAGAGAGAGAGAGAGATACTTACAGAGAGAGAGAGAGAGAGAGACTGACAGAGAGAGGGAGAGAGAAAGGGCAACCAGTGAAGAACAAACACCATTGTAAATACAACCCATATTTATGCTTATTTATTTTATCTTGTGTCCTTTAACCATTTGTACATTGTTAAAACACTGTATATATATATATATATATATATAATATGACATTTGTAATGTCTTTACTGTTTTGAAACTTCTGTATGTGTAATGTTTACTGTTAATTTTTGTTGTTTTTCACTTTATATATTCACTTTGTATGTTGTCTACCTCACTTGCTTTGGCAATGTTAACACATGTTTCCCATGACAATAAAGCCCTTGAATTGAATTGAGAGAGAGAGAGAAAGAGAGAGAGACTGACAGAGAGACAGACAGACAGACAGAGAAAGAGAGACACTGACAGAGAAAGAGAGACACTGACAGAGAGAGAGAGAGATACTTACAGAGAGAGATAGATACTTACAGAGAGAGAGAGAGAGATACTTACAGAGAGAGAGAGAGAGATACTTACAGAGAGAGAGAGAGAGAGAGATACTTACAGAGAGAGAGAGAGATACTTACAGAGAGAGAGAGAGAGAGAGAGAGATACTTACAGAGAGAGAGGGAGATACTTACAGAGAGAGAGAGAGATACTTACAGAGAGAGAGAGAGATACTTACAGAGAGAGAGAGATACTTACAGAGAGAGAGAGAGATACTTACAGAGAGAGAGAGATACTTACAGAGAGAGAGAGAGAGAGAGAGAGAGATACTTACAGAGAGAGAGAGAGATACTTACAGAGAGAGAGAGAGATACTTACAGAGAGAGAGAGATACTTACAGAGAGAGAGAGATACTTACAGAGAGAGAGAGATACTTACAGAGAGAGAGAGAGATACTTACAGAGAGAGAGAGAGATACTTACAGAGAGAGAGAGAGATACTTACAGAGAGAGAGAGAGAGAGAGATACTTACAGAGAGAGAGAGAGAGAGAGATACTTACAGAGAGAGAGAGAGAGAGAGAGAGAGAGAGAGAGAGAGAGAGAGAGAGAGAGAGAGATACTTACAGAGAGAGAGAGATACTTACAGAGAGAGAGAGAGACTGACAGAGAGAGAGAGAGAGAGAGAGAGAGAGATATACTTACAGAGAGAGAGAGAGATACTTACAGAGAGAGAGAGAGATACTTACAGAGAGAGAGAGAGAGATACTTACAGAGAGAGAGAGATACTTACAGAGAGAGAGAGATACTTACAGAGAGAGAGAGAGATACTTACAGAGAGAGAGAGATACTTACAGAGAGAGAGAGATACTTACAGAGAGAGAGAGAGATACTTACAGAGAGAGAGAGAGAGAGAGAGAGATACTTACAGAGAGAGAGAGAGAGAGAGAGACAGACAGAGAGAGAGAAAGAGAGAGACTGACAGAGAGAGAGAGAGACAGACAGACAGAGAGAGAGAGAGAAAATATCCCCTGTGTACAACGTAGAACACCAAATAATGCATGCAGAGCAGAATTAGGCCCATACCCACTAATTATCAAAATCCAGAAAAGAGCCGTTAAATTCAGTAACCACCTAGAAGGAAGCGATTCCCAAACCTTCCATAACAAAGCCATCACCTACAGAGAGATGAACCTGGAGAAGAGTCCCCCAAGCAAGCTGGTCCTGGGGCTCTGTTCACAAACACAAACACACCCTACAGAGCCCCAGGACAGCAACACAATTAGACCCAACCAAATCATGAGAAAACAAAAAGATAATTACTTGACACATTGGAAAGAATTAACAAAAAAACAGAGCAAACTAGAATGCTATTTGGCCCTAAACAGAGAGTACACAGCGGCAGAATACCTGACCACTGTGACTGACCCAAAATTAAGGAAAGCTTTGTACAGACTCAGTGAGCATAGCCTTGCTTTTGAGAAAGGCTGCCGTAGGCAGACATGGCTCTCAAGAGAAGACAGGCTATGTGCTCACTGCCCACAAAATGTGGTGGAAACTGAGCTGCACTTCCTAACCTCCTGCCCAATGTATGACCATATTAGAGAGACATATTTCCCTCAGATTACACAGATCCACAAAGAATTCAAAAACAAATCCAATTTTGATAAACTCCCATATCTACTGGGTGAAATTCCACAGTGTGCCATCACAGCAGCAAGATTTGTGACCTGTTGCCACGAGAAAAGGGCAACCAGTGAAGAACAAACACCATTGTAAATACAACCCATATTTATGCTTATTTATTTTATCTTGTGTCCTTTAACCATTTGTACATTGTTAAAACACTGTATATATATATATATAATATGACATTTGGATTGTCTTTATTGTTTTCAAACTTCTGTATGTGTGATGTTTACCGTTAATTTGTATTGTTTATTTCACTTTATATATTCACTTTATATATTATCTACCTCACTTGCTTTGGCTATGTTAACACATGTTTCCCATGCCAATAAAGCCCCTTGAATTGAATTGAATTGAGAGAGAGAGAGAGAGAGAGAGAGAGAGAGAGAGAGAGAGAGAGAGAGAGAGAGAGAGAGAGAGAGACAGACTTACAGAGAGAGAGAGAGAGAGACTGACAGAGAGAGAGAGAGAGAGAGAGAGACGGACAGAGAGAATAAGAAGGAGATCATTAGCTGTTTCCAGAGCAAATAGTTGGGACCAGGATGGGAATGGGCCAGTAGGATGAGAGACGAGCCTTACCACCCCTCCCTCTTTCTCTCTCTTTCTCCAAAGACACCATTCCAATTGTGTCCACTTGATGCCGTGTGCTGGCCTGGTGGTGGGTTGAAGAAATTAAGGTTCTGCTCACTACCCTCTCCTCTCTCTTTCCCTCTATCTCTCTCTTTGCTTCCTCTACTCTTCCTCCCCCCCACTTTCTCTTTCCCCCCCACTTTCTCCTTCCCCCCATTCTCCCCTTTCCCTTCTCTCTCTTTCTTCTCGTCCTCCTCGCTGTACCATTGTTCCTTCTCTCTGGGCCTCCCCTCTCTTCCTCCACCACGGACCCGGCCCACTCCCTCCATCTAACCACTCACTGTAATTACCACACAGGATATGACAGACGTCGTGGAGATGTGCCAGAGCCCAATATTGTGACACGATGACTGAATCCAATCCGCCTCAAATGATTATTTCCCTGTGTTTCGCTGGGCATCGTTTTTATGGGGTTTTATTGTTTCTATGTTAATGACAGTGTTCTTGTGGCTGTGAAGTCAAAACACCACTACTCCCGAAACTGCTTAATGGGGTCAATTCAGTTATTTTCAATGAAGTCATCTGTAAAATGGCACAACTGTGTTCGAAAACAGAATTACCGGCACAATGTGAAGCATTAATCAGCGTGCTAGCTGCACCGGTCGAGGCGTTGAGTGAGGATGCTGTACGTTCGCGAATGTATAATGTATTTAACCTACATGCACTGACCTCAGCCTAGGAAGCTGGAGATTATAATCCATTCAACAGCCTTTCATCTATCTATATCATCAACAAATCTAAATCTGCAGATTTAATCTGCAACAATATCTTGTTTTTGTCAAGTCTCACTGTGTCTAACGACATTCCTTGGCTTTGACATCTCTCATTGATTCTCTCTTATTTTCAATCCTCACCGATGTTCACTTGCTGGAGCAACAAAGCACACAAGTGTACATGTACCGTATTTCCCTGTGGGGACTGAGAGTCATGACATGTTCCCTGTACTGTTGGGACATCACTCTCCCTTGTCCTTCCCTGTGGGTGTGTAGGTGAGTGTTCAGCGAGCGTGTATTCATCCAACAGGAATAAACAGATCAATATCACATGCTGTTCTGATAACTGAATACAGGAATTCACATTATGAGTATGCTCCATCATACTAGGGCTGGGAATTGCCAGGGACCTCCTGATACGATATCATCACGATACGTAGATGCCAATACGTTATGTATTGAGATTCTCAAATTGGCTCCCTATTTAAAAAGAAGATTAAGAACAAGCCATGAAGGAAAATCCTGGAGTTTTTGTGCAGGTACAGCCAACTAGCTCCAAAAAATTATATTGCGATATTGTCAAAACAATACATTGTCAAAAATGATATCCCTATATGTAACTATCAATTTTTCCCCTGATAAATACATCATACCACTGATTTCTCTGTAAGGACCCGTGGCCATTCAGAGAGGGAAGGACTAGTCACTAGGAAGTTGCACTTCAACCCTGGTAAACATGTTTGAAAAAAATAAAAGTGGTGGAATTCCCCTTAAAAGTCTAGGGACTTCAACCTAAAATACTTATTTAATTGTAGCAAGTTGAGAACCTCGACAGTATACAGACAAAAAATCTATTCGACACACACTCCACCACACAAAACAACTGAACTGAATAAGGTTAACGCTCGTTATCGCAAAGCTTGAATAAAAACACCTAAAAATGCCAGGCCTCTTCCTGGGTTTGAGCACAACGCAATGGGACTGAGCTAGCTGGAGGGCGTAATGGGACTGAGCTAGCTGGAGGGCGTAATGGGACTGAGCTAGCTGGAGGGCGTAATGGGACTGAGCTAGCTGGAGGGCGTAATGGGACTGAGCTGGCTGGAGGGCAGGCAGGAGCTGCTACTTTAAAGACGCTGTCTATGCTGTGATTTAAGTGCGGGTGGCTGGTTATTTAATAGAGCCTGCATTTAATTGCTCCGGTGGCACCTAAACCGTCTCCCTCAAAAGCCCTTGGAACCTGGAGGATGACGCTGCCAGTTATGCTGACACAGGGCCTTAGTGCTGATCACACCTTCACAAACACCACAGAGGTTCAGCCAGGAGAACTTGGTTCAGCCAGGAGAAGTATGCTCCCTTTCTCGCTCCAATGCAGAAAAACTCACTATAAAAGGTGCCAATGCTGTGAAGCTATGTTGGGGGAAGAGAATGGGTTTATCCTCCTCTCCTCTCCCATTTGGATCTGGCTCTGGAGGGAGGCGTGCTACAGGGGTAATAATATACCCCATAGCCTGTCATTTCAGAGACGGCAGCGCAGGGCAGGCACACAAAATAGAACTATCACTTTCCCTCTCCAGCCTCCCAGGTCCTGAAAAAGCCTGACTCTCAGTGCTGCATGCTGAATCACCCTGGGAAAGAAGAGAGGGGAGTAGGAGGGATAGAGAAAGACAGAATGATGAGGATGGATGAGAGAGAACAGAGAGAGAAAGGTAGCAGAATGAGAGAGGTTAAAGGAAAGAGGGAAAGCAAGGAGAAAGGAAAAGTGCCTGGTCACAGCACTTGTATGTAGTTTGTTTGTGGTGGCAGCAGCGAGGCACATGGTGCTGGTGGCTAGCATCTGCAGGGCAGGCCCCGATACACCAACCAACGCTGCCCAGAGGTAAACCTCACCACTCATCTCCCTCTCATTTCCAAAACCTCAAGCATCTGGAGCTTTTCAGACAACATTCTCCAATAAAAGAAAAAAACAGGAACAGGTGTATTCGGGTTTTAAAGGGAATACAACAGTCTGGGCATCGGCTGCATTAAAACAATCAGGAGCAGGCTTAGCAAGATTGTTATCTGTGTTCTGTAATCAACCAAAGCAGAAACAATGGATGTTGAGCACCTGGTTTACAATGTTAGTCTTAATACGCAAGGGACCAAGGTCTACTTCAGCCATTCAGACAGCCATTTTGGCTCTCGGACACTGTCCCAACACCAAGAAAGACAGACAAGTGTTTTTCATTAGTGTCCATAATGTCCACGTTGGGACGCTATTAACAGACCTCTGTCAGTTTCTCCCGTGCACAGGAAATGAGTTTGAGAAAAGAACCGTGAATTGGGCTGTGACCTTGGGGCTGTCACTGTGGTCGTGTTTCGTCAGCGCAGGAATTGACAGCATGCCAACAAGCCCAGTGCTGGACATCTGGTTGACATCTCCAGGAGGAGAGCACGAGAAACAGTTCTCTATCCACTGCTATGCATAGTTTCCTCACAGTCCAAGTGGACCTGGCAGATTTACTGTCTGCAGGAAAAGTCTGTGTATTCTGTGGGGGTATATACTGTGTATTCTGTGGGGGTATATACTGTGTATTCTGCGGGGTATATACTGTGTATTCTGTGGGGGTATATACTGTGTATTCTGTGGGCGTATATACTGTGTATTCTGTCGGGGTATATACTGTGTATTCTGTGGGGGTATATACTGTGTATTCTGTAGGGGTATATACTGTGTATTCTGTGGGGGTATATATTGTGTGTTCTGTGGAGGTATATACTGTGTATTCTGCGGGGGTATATACTGTGTGTTCTGCGGGGGTATATACTGTGTGTTCTGTGGGGGTATATACTGTGTGTTCTGTGGGGGTATATACTGTGTGTTCTGTGGGGGTATATACTGTGTATTCTGCAAGGTATATACTGTGTATTCTGCGGGGGTATATACTGTGTGTTCTGTGGGAGTATATACTGTGTATTCTGCGGGGGTATATACTGTGTGTTCTGTGGGGGTATATACTGTGTATTCTGCAGGGTATATACTGTGTATTCTGCGGGGGTATATACTGTGTGTTCTGTGGGGGTATATACTGTGTATTCTGCAGGGTATATACTGTGTATTCTGCGGGGGTATATACTGTGTGTTCTGTGGGGGTATATACTGTGTATTCTGCGGGGGTATATACTGTGTATTCTGTGGGGGTATATACTGTGTATTCTGTGGGGGTATATACTGTGGGGGTATATACTGTGTATTCTGCGGGGGTATATACTGTGTATTCTGTGGGGGTATATACCGTGTATTCTGTAGGGGTATATACTGTGTATTCTGTAGGGGTATATACTGTGTATTCTGCGGGGGTATATACTGTGTATTCTGCGGGGGTATATACTGTGTATTCTGCGGGGGTATATACTGTGTATTCTGTGGGGGTATATACTGTGTATTCTGCGGGGGTATATACTGTGTATTCTGCGGGGGTATATACTGTGTATTCTGCGGGGGTATATACTGTGTATTCTGTGGGGGTATATACTGTGTATTCTGTGGGGTATATACTGTGTATTCTGCGGGGTATATACTGTGTATTCTGCAGGGTATATACTGTGTATTCTGTGGGGGTATATACACTGTGTATTCTTATCAGTCTTGACAAAACATAAGACTGGGCTTATGCAGCATGTGATTATACTGTTCGTTAAATAAATTTGAACTAAAACCAAAAAGTCCTCAACCATGTTGCTTCACACGACCTCGTAACCCCAATGCACCCAAAGAGCGCAACAAGCAGGATGAAGCATTTTAAAGTATTATGACCCAAACATCCTAGATTTTTTTTTCAAGCAGAATGCGGTGAAGATCACAAAGGAATTGGGTTTTCCAAACTACAATTTTAGACTTTTAGGAATTCAACTCACAATCAATAACTTGACCTCAAATACATGCCTTTTGTTGTGCATTTGGAAAGCCCCAGGTTCCACCTAACCATAGGCCTTTTAATTGCTGACGAGAAGTGAGAGTCGTTAAGAGTGCAGAGTGCTTTTATCTTAACTACAGACGCTTTAGGATGAAGTCTTTTCATTGTTTTGGCAGAGGGGGCACGGGGAGGGGGCACGGGGAGGGGGCGCAACAAGTTATGCATATGAGATGTTAATTAGGCAAATGGTGAATTAAGACTAGACCAGTACAAACCAGCCCATTGGAATGGGGAGTGTGGGAATGGGGTGTCTGTATGAGCCAGCTGCACCTCTTGCCTCCGTGTTCACCCCCCCCCCCCATTCTATGCATCACTTCTTCTTCTCTCTGTCTCTATCCACTACACCTGACTGGGACACACCAACACATACCATTCAGTGTCTGTCTGAGATTCTATTTTGTATGGAAAGTCATTGGTAGGGATAGCTGCTCTTTGCAGTTTCTCTTGGCAGGCTTTGTCTGTGAGGAGCCCATGGAAACTGGGTGCTCATGAGGTTCTGATGGACCCTAAATGGATGAATAGCGATTCACATGCTAATGAGTAAAGAAGAGGCGGCAACTGGAAAGTTTTGTTGTTGTTTGTTCTTCGTCTGCTTAGAACTCTGTTGATCTGTGTGGGAGGGGTGGGAGGGCTGGGAGGGGGAGTTTAACTCTTTGAGGGTATCACCCTGGGGACTTAGGGGATTCGAGGAGCTCCCTCTTGTTCCCACCACTGTGCGAGCAGACATAATGGGAGGCTAACATGGCCCTGAGGACTTACCAGAGGCCGTTTCTCTTTTAGAGGTGGTGGAGAACAATGATGAGAACCTTTTCGACCATAACGAGTTGAGACTACGGAGCATGTGAAAAATATCATTGATTTTAATTGAACGCACCATCAATTATCGTCAACTATTCACATATCTTTAGTGCTATTATATCCATTAGGATTCAAGGTGATCTCTGAATATGTTCTCCGTTGACACGGAGGCTGGATGTTGGATTATAAAGATGGTTAGTGTTTCTAACCAAGACACAGAGACAATGTCAGTCTAGATAGATGTATTTCACAGCTATATTTTTCTGAAAGAACCCTGACCTGTACACAGTGTTCAAGCGCGGTGGCAGAGTTGTAAATTGTTCATTGTTTATTGGTGGTCAGAACCTAAATAATGTGTGGGGTTGTCACGTTCTGACCTTAGTTCTGTTATTATATCTTTGTTTTAGTGTGGTCAGGGCGTGAGTTGGGTGGGTTGTCTATGTTAGTTTTTCTATCATTTGTGATTTCTGTGTTCGGCCTATTATGGTTCTCAATCAGAGGCAGCTGTCAATCGTTGTCCCTGATTGAGAATCATACTTAGGTAGCCTGGTTTCACTTTTGAGTTGTGGGTGTTTATTTTCTGTCCTTGTGTATGTCGCCAGACAGGACTGTTTCGGTTTTCGTTCGTTCACTTTATTGTTATGTATTTCAGTTTTCAGTTTGATTTATTAAAGATTACATCATGAACACTTACCACGCTGCGCATTGGTCCTCCGATCCTTCTCGTTACTCCTCCTCAGAAGAGGAGGACGAGATGCCTTACAGTGGTGTCTTGCATGCTGTCACAACCCTCCAGGAAAAAGACAGGTGCGACACCACAAGCTGAAGTGGGACAAAGAACCTGGAAAATGTGACTTATGCTTTGTGAAGAAATAACTTTGCCGACCTACCCAATGTACCGGCCGCAGCCCTGAGTTGGATTTACCATTTTAACCCGCCACTAGTTTAGGAGAAGCCCGCTGATAGCTTCTCAACATCCAGGTTAAACGTCTCCGTGGTATGAAAGGGAAATACCCCAAATATTTTGGAAAGGAGTCACCTGTATAGATTTTAACATGGCAATTACAATAATATTTGAGTTACATTACTCTAGTGAAGCCTAGTGAAGTAGTTGAAAAGACTATAAGCCAATACATCGAGAGGGTAAGCTCACATCAGTGAATTTTAGAGGACAAAGCCTGGTGGTGGAGTGACCACTTTAGAATTAAAGCATTTTGAAGTTATTAGCTTATCCCTCCCCCCTGGCTCGCACCCCTCTCGCTCCCCTCTCTCTCTCTCTCTACACCCTTGAAAGCATGTGGTGACCCAGGAATGTGTAAAATGGGGGCCAAATGAATTGCTTGAGCACTTGAGCTCTTCCAGACATTACAGCGGGCCGCCCTACCTGTGTTGAGTCAGCAGTCCGCTCACTCTATCCGTCTAATGGACAACGCAGGAATTTAATTAGCATGAAGCCGCAGAGAGGGAGAGAGGGGAGAGGAGAGAGAGAGAGAAGGAGAGAGAGAGGGAGAGAGGGGAGAGGAGAGAGAGAGAGAGAGAGAGAGAGAGAGAGAGAGAGAGAGAGGGAGAGGGAGGAGAGAGAAAGAGACAATAATCCTCAAACACTGTCCTTTGTCTTGTCACTCCAGCGGTATTTCTAACCTCAGCTAGCTTTGTTTCAGCCTCGAGACCATGTCGTTATGGTGTTATGGAGACAGAGAAGATTGAGCGACACTCGTAAGGGTAGAAGACTAGTATAGACCGTCCCAACCTCACTGCTCCAACAGAGTTCAGCCATGGGACATCAACAGAAAAGAACTGTCACCAACTAGACAAATACCCCACCTGCACCAAGCAGAGAGAGAGAGAGAGAGAGAGAGAGAGAGAGAGAGAGAGAGAGAAAGAGAGAGAGATGGGACATCAACAGAAAATAACTGTCACCAACTAGACAAATACCCCACCTGCACCAAGCAGAGAGAGAGAGAGATGGTGAATTCACTATGGTGAATTACTAAAACAAAACACAAATACACTACGGAAAAAGAAGGAACAGCATGTCAGAAATCAGCTCAATGTAATTGAAGAATCCATAGACTCTAACCACTTCTGGGAAAATTGGAAAACACTCAACAAACAACAACACGAAGAATTATCTATCCAAAATGGAGATGTATGGGTAAACCACTTCTCCAATCTTTTTGGCTCTATAACAAAGAATAAAGAGCAAAAACATATACATGATCAAATACAAATACAGATTCTTTAATAGAATCAACTATTAAAGACTACCAGAACCCACTGGATTCTCCAATTACATTGAATGAGTTACAGGACAAAATAAAAACCCTCCAACCCAAAAAGGCCTGTGGTGTTGATGGTATCCTCAATGAAATGATCAAATATACAGACAACAAATTCCAATTGGCAATACTAAAACTCTTTAACATCATCCTTAGCTCTGGCATCTTCCCCAATATTTGGAACCAAGGACTGATCACCCCAATCCACAAAAGTGGAGACAAATTTGACCCCAGTAACTACCGTGGAATATGCGTCAACAGTAACCTTGGGAAAATCCTCTGCATCATCATTAACAGCAGACTCGTACACTTCCTCAATGAAAACAATGTACTGAGCAAATGTGAAATTGGCTTTTTACCAAATTACCGTACAACAGACCATGTATTCACCCTGCACACCCTAATTGACCACCAAACAAACCAAAACAAAGGCAAAGTCTTCTCATGCTTTGTTGATTTCAAAAAAGCCCTCGACTCAATTTGGCATGAGGGTCTGCTATACAAACTGATTGAAAGTGGTGTTGGGGGTAAAACATACGATATTATAAAATCCATGTACACAAACAACAAGTGTGTGGTTAAAATTGGCAAAAAACACACACATTTCTTCACACAGGGTCGTGGTGTTAGACAGGGATGCAGCTTAAGCCCCACCCTCTTCAACATATATATCAAGCGATTCCCAAACCTTCCATAACAAAGCCATCACCTACAGAGAGATGAACCTGGAGAAGAGTCCCCTAAGCAAGCTGGTCCTATGTTCACAAACACACCCTACAGAGCCCCAGGACAGCAACACAATTAGACCCAACCAAATCATGAGAAAACAAAAAGATAACTACTTGACACATTGGAAAGAATTAACAAAAAAACAGAGCAAACTAGAATGCTATTTGGCCCTACACAGAGAGTACACAGCGGCAGAATACCTGACCACTGTGACTGACCCAAAATTAAGGAAAGCTTTGACTATGTACAGACTCGGTGAGCATAGCCTTGCTATTGAGAACTTCCTAACCTCCTGCCCAATGTATGACCATATTAGAGAGACATATTTCCCTCAGATTACACAGATCCACAAAGAATTCGAAAACAAATCCAATTTTGATAAACTCCCATATCTACTGGGTGAAATTCCACAGTGTGCCATCACAGCAGCAAGATTTGTGACCTGTTGCGACGAAGTGAAGAACACACACCATTGTAAATACAACCCATATCTATGCTTATTTATTTGATCTTGTGTCCTTTACCATTTGTACATTGTTAAAACACTGTATATATATATAATATGACATTTGTAATGTCTTTATTGTTTTGAAACTTCTGTATGTGTGATGTTTACTGTTAATTTTTATTGTTTATTTCACTTTATATATTATCTACCTCACTTGCTTTGGCAATGTTAACACATGTTTCCCATGCCAATAAAGCCCTTGAATTGAATTGAATTGAATTGAATTGAGATGGGACGGACATCAACAGAAAATTACTGTCACCAACTAGACAAATACCCCACCTGCACCAAGCAGAGAGAGAGAGAGAGAGAGAGAGAGAGAGAGAGAGAGAGAGAGAGAGAGAGAGAGAGAGAGAGAGAGAGAGAGAGAGAGAGAGAGAGAGAGAGAGAGAGATGGGACAAAATGGGACAAACACCAAATTGAGACTCTTTTTGCAATTCTGCAAAAATATCCTCCATGTACAACGTAGAACGCCAAATAATGTATGCAGAGCAGAATTAGGCCGATACCCACTAATTATCAAAATCCAGAAAAGAGCTGTTAAATTCTACAACCACCTAAAAGGAAGCGATTCCCAAACCTTCCATAACAAAGCCATCACCTACAGAGAGATGAACCTGGAGAAGAGTCCCCCAAGCAAGCTGGTCCTGGTGCTCTGTTCACAAACACAAACACATGGGTGTCAGGGTAGCCTAGTGGTTAGAGTGTTGGCCTAGTAACCAAAAGGTTGCAAGTTCAAATTCCCGAGCTGACAAGGTAAAAATCTGTCGTTCTGCCCCTGAACAGGCAGTTAACCTGAACAGGCAGAATACCTGACCACTGTGACTGACCCAAAATTAAGGAAAGCTTTGACTATGTACAGACTCAGTGAGCATTGCCTTGCTATTGAGAAAGGCTGCTGTAGGCAGACATGGCTCTCAAGAGAAGACAGGCTATGTGCAAACTGCCCACAAAATGAGGTGGAAACTGAGCTGTACTTCCTAACCTCATGCCCAATGAATGACCATATTAGAGAGACATATTTCCCTCAAATTACACAGATCCACAAAGAATTCAAACACAAATCCAATTTTGATAAACTCCCATATCTACTGGGTGAAATATCACAGCAGCAAGATTTGTGACCTGTTGCCACAAGAAAAGGGCAACCAGTGAAGAACAAACACCATTGTAAATACAACCCATATTTATGCTTATTTATTTTCCCTTGTGTACCCTTAACCATTTGTACATCGTTGCAACACTGTATATATACGTAATATGACATTTGTAATGTCTTTATTGTTTTGAAACTTCTGTTTGTGTAATGTTTACTGTTAATTTGTATTGTTTATTTCACTTTTGTATATTATCTACCTCACTTGTTTTGGCAATGTTAACACATGTTTCCCATGCCAATAAAGCCCCTTGAATTGAATTGAATTGAGAGAGACAAAGACAGAGGGAGAAAGAGAGAGAGAGAAAAAGAAAGAGAGAGAGAAAAACAGAGAGACAGAGAGACAGAGAGAGCAAAGAAAAGAGTCCCCTCATCTAGCTGGTCCTGGGGCTGAGTTCACAAACCTGTTCTACTAACATGCTGAAGCCTCAGGACCAGAACATCCAATCAATCAGAATAAACCAAATTACAACACAGTCAAAACAAAACTACATTGCTTATTGGGAAACACAAGCACAAACACAAAGCAAAATGCAGTGCTATCTGGCCCTAAATCGACAGTACATCGTGGCTAACTATTTGACCATGGTTACTGATCAAAACCTTAGAAAAACCTTGACAAAGTACAGGCTCAGTGAGCACAGCCTTGCCATTGAGAAGGGTAGACAGGAAAACCTGGCTCCCTGTAGAGGAAAGGCTGTGCAACCACTGCACTACAGCAGAACCTGAGACAGAGCTGCATTTCCTGACAACATGTCTAAAATATAAAACAATTAGAGAGTGTCATTACCCCAAATTTGAAACCCTTATTAAAGGTTTCAAAGACCTCTCTGATGAGAGTAGTCTACCCATCCTGTTGGGGGAGGACGCAGAGAGCTGTGGGTTGGCAGCGCACTACATTGCTGCCTGCCATAAGTTGAGGGACAGTGTCTGACAGACCAATCAACCTGCACATGTCCTCTACTGTATGCTTATTGTTATTGTTCAATGTATGGTTATGTTGACCCTTGGTTATTGTTGTTACATTGACAATTTTGAATCTCATTTTTTTTTAATGATTATTATTTTTTATATTTTTATATTGTAAATATCCAAAATAAGCTTTGGCAATATGTACATTGTTACGTCATGCCAATAAGGCAAATTGAATTGAATTGAATTGAATTGAATTGAGAGAGAGAGAGAGAGAGAGAGAGAGAGAGAGAGAGAGAGAGAGAGAGAGAGAGAGAGAGAGAGAGAGAGAGAGAGAGAGGCACTAACTTTTGCCTGCCTGGTCACAGGCAGAGTAGTTTGGGCTGGTCACACGACACAGAGTTGGTATGATTGATTGTTGCCTTATCTCAGAATATCTGACTTTGAACCATACCCTCCAGCCTCTCTCTCTCAGCTCCGGGAGTGGGGGAGTGGGGGAGGATGGTGGGTGCAGTCGAGCAGGGAGTAGGCCCAGGGCTACCACCACTTGTTTTCCGCAGCCAACGGGTGTGAGGGGAAATATCTCGACTCACAGCAGGTCCCAACTTTCTAGGAAGACGAACCACCTGTAACGTTTCGTTGATTGACTTACTTCCCTTTTGCTTGACGAGACGGCGTGAGATACGCTTGTTTGACGTGTGTGTGTTCGTTAGCAATTAGATAAGCGCTCACAGTGCACAGACAATACAAGGGTCAAATGAGAAGTCAATCAAAATAAAATCCTAGAGGAAGACTGCAGACACCGGTTTGGGACGACTTACTGAGGCCCTTGTGATGGTGCCCGTATGGTCTGAATGGAAGGCAGTACTTAGTGACTTCTTTCCCTTTTGTTCTGTACCCTCTCCCCTCTCCCACCCTCTCCCCTCTCCCACACTCTCCCCCCAAGTCCATGCACGGACAAAAGTAATCTTTAAACAATATTCAATATTTCACGCCAGAGCGCTGAGTCCTCCGGGGCCAGACTCCATCTATGTCTGTGTGAAGTAATATGAGCCGTCCATTAGGAGAGGGAGGCCCCCCTCAGTTCCAATACATTTGGGTTCAGGGGGTGAGGCTGGCGATGGAGACTAAATAACACACAAAAAGAATGACGGGAGAAAACTGGTGCTCGTGATTAGAAGGGGCCTCAGAAAAAGAGAAAAAGACATTCATTTAAATGTGCGTATATGTGAACAGGAGTTTCTCCTTTCTTGTTCGGAAATGTTGACCAATTAGCTTGGTTGCCGAGAGTCTCGTTCCCAGACGGTTTCACGACTAATCAAGTGCCGCTTTTGTTTCCCCTCTGAAAACAGTTTTATGGTTGAAGGGCCGTAATGCCTGGCGGTCGAGAATGCCCTTGTGTCAGACATACTGGTCTAACAAAACTAACAAGCAGCAAGCATATCTATCTGGGAGTGGCCACAACATCGAATGGGTATCTCGTAAAAGGTGCCTTATTCATTTCCTAAAAACAAAACGCACCACGCTTTGAAAACAGCGGACCTAAAGTGAGGGGAGGGTTCTTTCTTTCTGTCCCTCCTTCATGGCAGAGTGGGAAGCTTTTCGGTTAAATCACCGTGCAAGAGAAGGTGAGTAAGAGAAAGAGGTGTGGGTCATGATTTGACAGTAGGTTTCCTCATTAGGACACACAAGCCATACAGACCTACAGCATCTCTCCCCTTCCTCTCGTCTCAGTAGCCTTTAGGATGGCTTGGAGCTGGGAAGCACTTCAGGAATGGAAAAAACAATATCCCAACTTCCCTATGCCTGGCTTCCTTTCTTTTTTCTCCTTCAGAAAGGTAGCTTGGTCCCGAGCTTGTTGTTTTTCCCGGGCATGCAAGGACAAGCAACGTTTACATTAGCTCCTGAAGCAAGCCAGGGAAGCGTAATTGCTAATGTGTTGGGTTGATGCTCAATGTTTTCTTGAAGAAGCACCCATCCGCTCCCCTGAACTAAACAAGGGGGTTCAGTGTGCGTCGTGCCAGGGCCTTGTGGCTTGGCAAGACGTAGCGCCACGGCCATAGTATCCTCATTGACGTATTCATCTATATTGCCCTGCTCCGCATACACACATGGAGCGACCAAGGGGTGGTGCTGGCGGGAAAAAAATACAACCCCCCCAGTAAGTCCCCCCCCTCCTACCCCCACACTTCACTTGTCAATAATTAAAAACCAGCATCTGACAATCTGGACGGAAACCAATCGGAGGAAGAAAACGACAACAATGAGGTGAAATGCGAGCATGCTCACGATGTCACGTCAGCGGCCATCGTTACAAAATGTCTGATTCGTATGGCTTCTCCTCCTGGACACTGTCCAAAGAGGCAGGACAGTTTTTTTTCAAATATGCCAAGGGGAGAGCAGCTCCCCCGTCTCTCCTCCACTCTTAGGCTTTGGGATGGCTCACTGTCAAATCCCCAGCTCTGCTGCTTAACATACCCACCAAGCACAGTCCATTCGTTAACCTAACGACTACCGTCCTCATCAATCACGCTTAGGGTGACTTTGGAGTTTGCCTGGTTCTTCTGTCGGTAATAACCACAGGCCTCTCTGTCCACAGGCCTCTCTGTCCACAGGCCTCTCTGTCCACACATCTCTGGCCGTGCAGCCTAACTGCAGTTGTTTTTGGGAGAAAGCTGCTGGAGATTGAAAGAGTAGATGCTGTGTTACAGATGGATACTTCCCAGGCTGGATTTTCCTTCTCCATCCAGTGCATCACGAGGAGGAGCGGATCACTCACGGTTTAATCACCGCAGGGTGAGCAGAGCAGAGCGGGAGACCCTGGGACAGTGGGCCCACTGGCAGAAGGCTGGCCTGACCTCCATTCTTAACTACAGAGCAGAGAGACAGGACCTGCACTAGTCTATACACAGTGCATGCACACACACACACACACACACACACACACACACACACACACACACACACACACACACACACACACACACACACACACCTCCTCCCCCCCAAAGGTCCACCAGCTAATTTGAATGAATATACAGTACATGCAAATATTGTTAAATATAATGTAAATATAATGGGGTAACATGTCAGTTGGAGCGCAGAGGAAATACATCTGTGTTGAACTGCACAGCAGATGGGCAGAAATGGTATAAGGACAGAGCGTTGATTCAAGAAGCATTCTCCACTATAACACAACAGCTAAAAACAATACTTGACTGAACACACTCACTAAGACAAGACATGCATTGCAAACATACACGCACGATGTGAGAGGAACCAGTTCAGCAAACCCCTAGTCTTCTATATTTGACCAACCATACGGTAGTTTATTTTTCACTTCTTTCACCATCTGTAGCAACTTTCCCCTACAGACGGCCACAGCTGTTCCATTTCATGTCTGCAGTCCTTTTTATATGGCGTCCCAAATGGGTTCACCACACAATAGAGGCTCGTCAGTGGATCACATGGTCTCAGTTTCTTGCCTTGGCACTGAACCAGTTCAGACCTCTTCAAGATAAAGGACAGCAGTGCCCCCACCGCAACGGACAGAAGAATTACACAATTCTAAGAATGCATTTATAATGCTGGAAATCCCTCTTCATCCTCCGGTGTCCACTCTGCCAGTTCTCTGACTGAAACCCAATGCTCACCGGATGTTGCATGTTACTAGCCTTGTGGCTATGCTCCCTCAGAGACCGACTCTTCAGAAGAAGAATAACACCTGTTTGGACTGATGAATATTCACCAGGGCTCTCCAACCATGTTACTGTAGAGCTACCCTCCTGTAGGTTTTCACTCCAACCATGTTACTGTAGAGCTACCCTCCTGTAGGTTTTCACTCCAACCATGTTACTGTAGAGCTACCCTCCTGTAGGTTTTCACTCTAACCATGTTACTGTAGAGCTACCCTCCTGTAGGTTTTCACTCCAGCCATGTTACTGTAGAGCTACCCTCCTGTAGGTTTTTACTCCAACCATGTTACTGTAGAGCTACCCTCCTGTAGGTTTTCACTCCAACCATGTTACTGTAGAGCTACCCTCCTGTTGGTTTTCACTCCAGCCATGTTACTGTATCGCTACCCTCCTGTAGGTTTTCACTCCAACCATGTTACTGTAGAGCTACCCTCCTGTAGGTTTTCACTCCAGCCATGTTACTGTAGAGCTACCCTCCTGTAGGTTTTCACTCCAGCCATGTTACTGTAGAGCTACCCTCCTGTAGGTTTTCACTCCAACCATGTTACTGTAGAGCTACCCTCCTGTAGGTTTTCACTCCAACCATGTTACTGTAGAGCTACCCTCCTGTTGGTTTTCACTCCAACCATGTTACTGTAGAGCTACCCTCCTGTTGGTTTTCACTCCAACCATGTTACTGTAGAGCTACCCTCCTGTAGGTTTTCACTCCAACCATGTTACTGTAGAGCTACCCTCCTGTAGGTTTTTACTCCAACCATGTTACTGTAGAGCTACCCTCCTGTAGGTTTTCACTCCAACCATGTTACTGTAGAGCTACCCTCCTGTTGGTTTTCACTCCAGCCATGTTACTGTAGAGCTACCCTCCTGTAGGTTTTCACTCCAACCATGTTACTGTAGAGCTACCCTGCTGTAGGTTTTCACTCCAGCCATGTTACTGTAGAGCTACCCTCCTACAGGTTTTCACTCCAACCATGTTACTGTAGAGCTACCCTCCTGTAGGTTTTCACTCCAACTCTAATCTAGCACACCTGATTCTAATAATTAGCTGGTTGATAAACTGAATCAGTTAATTACAACAAAAACCTCCAGGAGCGTCTCTCTACTACCAGAACAGGGTTAGAGAGGCCTGGTGTAAACCTCCAGTAGGTTATCTCTCCAGGAACAGGGTTGGAGACCTCTAGTATATACCAATAAAGGCCCTTTTATTTTAAAAAGATTTTTTAACCCCTTTTTTGTGATTACAATCTTTCTCATCGCTGCAACTCCCCAACGGGCTCAGGAAATGGGAAGGTCGAGTCATGCATCCTCCGGAACATGACCCGCCAAACCGTGCTTCTTAACACCCGTTTGCTTAACCCGAAAGCCAGCTGCACCAATGTGCCGGAGGAAACACCGTTCAACTGATGAACGAAGTCAGCCTGCAGGCGGCGGCCAGCCACAAGGAGTCGCTAGAGTGCGATGAGCCAAGTAAAGCCCCCCACGGCTGGACAACGCTGGGCCAATTGTGCACCGCCCTATGGGATAGAACCCAGGCTATCGTGACGCCGCAACACTGCGATGCAGTGCCTTAGACCGCTGTGCCACTCGGGAGGCCATAAAGGACCAATTTTATTCTGTAAATGTAATCTTATCAAGTGTAAAAGAAACAAATCTCGTCCGTTTGCACTGGGCCGGCTGGAAAGTGGCAGCTGAAGTGAGAAAGCTAGGACACTGGGTGGCGGGAGATGAGCCTCTCTCAGTTGCTAAGATCCCCCATAAAGATGGTTACGATATTTCCCTACTGACTGGCACAAATCACCGGCTGCAGCACATTCCTGTAGCTCCCTGGACAAAGACAGGAGAGGAACTGACATTTAAACACAGTGAATACTCAGATTCTGGGCCTGACCCTTTTGTCTCTTCCTCCCCTTTCCGACCCCTCGCTGCCACATTTGTTGGTGTGTGTGTGTGTCTGTATCTGTGTGGTTTAAAAAGTACATCAGTTTGCGTCACCGACACGCCGTCATGTGGCATGGCAAATCAATGCGCAGGATAACAAGTGTAATATTCCAAGACAGGCGACAAGATGAATGGCTTGTTTCTACCTCTCTGCGTTCGCTTTGACCCATGTACAGCTACGTAGCGGTCGCTTGGCAAAAAAAAAAATGAATCCTGGCGGTAATTAGATGATTAGCACAGTTTTCCTCCGCTCGGGCCTGAACAGCATATGAGCTGTCTGCCCACCATTAAAATGAAGTCCTCATCAAGTCCTAATACAATCACAGTGCATACAATAAAGACTGAGCAATGACTAGCGCTGAGGCTAGAGGGGAGCTAAAGACAATGGGACTCTTGTTGAATGGCATGTGGATACAAAGAGTCCATTCTCAGAAGTTAGCCAAAGCTGCTGTTCTGAATCGGGAAGAGACGTCTGTGTCCTGAATTCCTGAATGTTCTTAGCCGTTAGGGAGAGCTATAGTTCGACACATGCAGTTCCTAGGCTTTAACTCCTTTAAACCAAACAGGCCCCAAAAAACAGACAAAGAAAAGCAAATATCCAACATGGAGGAGAGGAGAGAATATCAGTCCTTCAGATTTGAGGCCTGCAGATTCCTGTCAGCCTAGGTCTCATAGATAACCACCATATCTCATGAACAAAGAAGAAAGAGAACAGCGAGCTTCAGAAAGCTTGGCACATGTCTCTGTCTCCCCCTCTCTGCTGCTGGGGATGTCTTGGGGTGACTGGGGCATTAATGCAGAATTAATTAGCCCAACTTTCCCATTGCCAATCCCCCCATCCGTCCGTCTGCCCCATTGAGACAGCATCGCATCTCTAAACACATGCCAGGCCAGCGCACACTATGCTACACTAACGCTAATGCTATGTAGCCTAGCCTCTGCTGCTCAAAGCTGGCATTGTCATTATAAAAACATTTTCTGTCCAAATATGAGATTTTGCAATGAGCTAATCTCTTTCATATTTAGGATGTATTAGGATTTAAAATGTTATGGTATCACCCAAATGGACTGGTTTGTTTAGAGAGAGAATTCGTTTTTGCTTATCAAATGAACAACAAAGAAATTGACAAAGACGAAGGGATAGAAGGTCCTCAAAGCAGTCAAGATGACAAATTGGCCAGCACATCCAGCGATATTAAACAGGCAGTGTATCAGATGATCTGATCCTGGCTATCTGATCCTGGCTATCTAATCCTGGCTGTGCTAGTCCTTTGGCACTGGGGGCTGTGCCAGCTGTTGGATTTCTCTAGTAGGTCATCTACACAAACCTGCTATTACTCGCTGATATCAAACGCTATGACAATGAAGCATTTTTATGAATGAGCCCCAACCTCAATTACAATGAATGGTACAGTATGCGCGCGCGTGTGTGTGTGTGTGTGTATCTCTGTACTTACGAAAGAGAGTGTGGTGACACAGTCATTGTTATAATCATAGCTATGGCAGTCGGGTGGTTAGTGGGATTTGGGGGGGGGGGGGGGGGGGGGGGGGGGTTGGGTTGAGTGGGTGGGTGGTGGTGAGGGGTTCCCAAGCCACAATGTGTACTGCAGTAACCACAACAGAGGTTGTGGTTTATCCCACAATCGCCTTAAATAGCGCCAAGTTATTGTAATTCCACATCCTGTGGAAGGGGAGGGAAATATAAAACCGCTGTAACATTAGAATAGCCAAAAGTCAGCCGGTAGATTTTGCCAGATTTGGTTACTCTCAGCAAAACCCCCAGGAAACACAGCAAACCACCATCTTTGTGTGTGTGCACCGTTACAAAGGAACGGCTGGTCTCTTTTCCCTTTCCTTGTTTTCCAGCAGTGGCTGATGATCTAAACTGGCAGATAACTAGACTGGTGTGTGTGCTCTGTGTGTAAGGCCAAGTCCTTTCAAAACCCCTCTTCGCCCAACCTGTGGAGGGTTGCGCAAAACTCTCTGGACATAAATGCTTGCAGTTCCAGGCCAGTAAAACAAATGGACTGACTCTTTACTTTTGATCAGAACCTAAAAGTTACAGTGCCTCGAGGATGCATCGTCAAAGCTAACTAGTTTACAGTACAAATCTGTTTAAGAGCTCAGAGGGAAATAGGTCAGACGTCTTTACAGTCATTCAACACACGCAAACTGTTTGTTCATCTCTGCCGCCAGGGTCAAACAAGGTAAAGCAGCAACAAAACATATCTAACAGCAGCCCTGTAAATGTTCACATACAGTTGAAGTCGGATGTTTACATACACTGTGGTTGGAGTCATTAAAACACGTTTTTCAACCACTCCACAAATTTCTTGTTAACAAACTATAGTTTTGGCAAGTCGGTTAGGACATCTACTTTGTGTATGACACAAGTAATTTTTCCAACAATTGTTTACAGACAGATTATTTCACTCATAATTCACTGTATCACAATTCCAGTGGGTCAGAAGTTCACGTACACTAAGTTGACTGTGCCTTTAAACAGCTTTCAAAATACCAGAAAATTATGTCATGGCTTTAGAAGCTTCTGATAGGCTAATTGACATCATTTGAGTCAATTGGAGGTGTACCTGTGGATGTATTTCAAGGCCTACCTTCAAACTCACTGCCTCTTCGCTTGACATCATGGGAAAATGAAAAGAAATCAGCCAAGACCTCAGAAAAAATGGTAGACCTCCACAAGTCTGGTTCATCCTTGGGAGCAATTTCCAAATGCCTGAAAGTACCACGTTCATCTGTACAAACAATAGTACGCAAGTATAAACACCATGGGACCACACAGCCGTCATACCGCTCAGGAATTGTGAAAAACTGAGTTTAAATGTATTTGGCTAATGTGTATGTAAACTTCCGACTTCAACTGTAGGTCCACTCCGTGACATGTTCTCTCATCCAGCCAGTGATATCCTTAAATTGTATTGTGCACAGCGAAAACGGAGAGAAGGATGAGGTGGAAATGTAGTTCAATCAACAAGTTTCTGAGTTTCTGTTATTTTCTATTAGGACATCATTCCTCCTAGCTAGCCGATCTATGGGCTGCTTTCTTTATTTCCACATTGCTCGCGACCTTACCGCCATAATTTAGGCTAATCAACCCAACCATGGATGTCTTTCTCCCTTTACAGGCCAGGGTCTCTCAAGCCAAATCACCCAACCAGTCCACAGTGAGGCCTTCACCCACCTTCACCTTCCTTAAGCATCACTCAACGTCCTTCACCCTCCATTTTGTGATTTATTTCACTTCCGCTGGCACTGCAGGGCGGCGACTGGTGTCTCTCAAACAGGCCAGGGGTGGGTTCCCTGCACTTCTTCTTGTTCCGCTGTTTGTTGAGATGCAAGACAAATTTCCCGAAAGGGACACACAATAAATCATTATTAAGTGACCATTATCTTGAGTCGGCAATCAAGGTGTGCATTAAAGGACCAGAGTCTTATTAAGTGTAACTATCCCACTTGAATGATGAGACAGCTGTCCACCATATAGGTTTTTACAATACCCTCCAGTCTACTTGCTCTTGTCCAGAAGTGACATGAAGTCATGGTTAGCAGACTTAATAGAGCATTCAGTCTGACCACAACACATTAAATGGAAGAAGACGCAACAGCGCCTCTTCAACCTCAGGAGGCTGAAGAAATTTGGCTTGGCCCCTAAGACCCTCACAAACAATTGAGAGCATCCTGTTGGGCTGTATCGCCGCCTGGTAAGGCAACTGCACCGCCCGTGACCGCAGGGTTCTCCATAGGGTGGTGCGGTCTGCCCAACGCATCACCGGGGGCACACTGCATGCCCTCCAGGACACCTACGGCATCCAATGTCACAGGAAGGCCATAAAGATCAAGGACATCAACCACCCGAGCCACTGCCTGTTCATCCCCCGATCATCTGGAATGCTAGGTCAGTACAGGTGCATCAAAGCTGGAACCAGCTTTGATGCAACAGGCCAACAGACTGTTAAATAGCCATCACTAGCCGGCTACCACCTGTTTACTCAACCCTGCATCTTAGAGGCTGCTGCCCTATATACATAGACATGGAATCACTGGTCACTTTAATAACTGAACACAAGTCACTTTAATAATGTTTACATGCTGCTTTACTCATTTAATCTGTATATACTGTATATTATTCTACTGTATTTTAGTCAATGCCACTCCGACATTGCTCGTCCTAATATTTATATATTTCTTAATTCCATTCTTTTTGTGTGTATTGTCGTGAATAGTTAGATATCACTGCACTGTTTCACTACACCTGCAATAGCATGCTCTAAATATGTGTATTTGACCAATACAATTGGATTTGATTTAGCCATGGGACCACTAGTCTCACTCAACAGTTTTCTTTCATCTGTTTTTTGCCAATAATACTTATCTGAAAAAAAAAAAAAAAATATATATATATATATATATATATATATATATATAAAATCTGAACATTTTCACAATATAATTTGTATGATTTCAACTACCACTGCAACAGTTAATCACCGAACAACTTTCAACTTTACAGAAAACTATCAAGGCATAAGCCATCAAAGGCTACTATAGCATCCTATATGGCTTGCAACATTTTAACACATTTTTCTGCGTTCATTAAATAAATGGCTTGAAGCGGTTGCTTCAGTCAATGTCGAAATGGTTGTTGGCTAATTCTAACCAACTGGTCCTGCTGCCCCCAAACCAAGTGAAAGTGGGCTGCTGGGAAAGTGAAAGTGGGCTGCAGATCACAGAGGCTTCCAAAGCCAATGCTATCCAGCAGCTTGACTGGCTGCTAATGAGGGGTGATATTTGTCTAAGAGGTCAAATGCCTAGAAGATAGGGTCAAGGACCTAACATCTTAAGCCATGACCTTTCCCACATGTTGAGTGCTCCTGTGATAGTGACACCAGTTGCCGGGCTGAGAGCGAGGCTGTAAATTAGCCCTGGCCACTCTGCCTGCTCTGTAGTCAAAGGGGGGCCCGCCCTGACACCACATTGTTCCTAAAGATGACACATGATGTGACGGTTGAACAACGCACAGAAAGCCCTGGTTAAGACCGATAGCCCGGCCCATCTCCCCCCCCCCCCCCCCACACACACACACACACACTCGCCACTAAGTAGGGTTAGGCATGTGGCATTATATCACAAACCTCTCCCAAGAATATAGCACAATAATTCACCAAGAGTAAGCATAAAGATAATAAAATGCAAATATGTTGTCAACTTTACAAGTTTACACACACTGTGGGAATTTGCACAATAGTTGTTTTTGAGAATTTTCATACCCTGATAATAAAAGTGGTCTACTAAGTTTGCTGTTAAATGGGTTGGTGGCAGGATAGTGTTGTCACGAGGGTCCTCTTCTTCCACCCCTTGCCCTGGCATTTAATTACTGACTTCAGCTGAAAAACCCCACCTTCGGCATCGGTGCATGAGGTCAGCCTCTCTTCAGATGGCTTGTAAATCAACAGAGCTCTAGAAATGCTCCACTGCTTTAAATAAGACAGAGGAAGAAACTTGATCCTGTGGGATGAGGCGACGAGAGACAGAGAGAGAGAGAAAACGAGATGGAGAGAGCGAGAACACACTGCAGACTTCATTCTACTGAAGGCATACCTCTGTGCTCTGTGGGAACCATCTATTTCTTCTCCCACTTGTTCTCACTCTGATAGAGTTTTTTTCAGCCTTGATTGTAATCAGCTAACTTTAGCTATCAGAATGCTCGCAAGAGCAAAGCGCCCATGACATTTTAGCCACAATGAGCCTGAGCAAATTGTATACTGAACAAAAATATAAACGCAACATGTAAAGTGTTGGTGCCATGTTTCATGAGCTGAAATAAAACATCCCAGAAATGTTCCTGACACACACAAAGCTTATTTCTCTAAAATGGTTTGCACTCATTTGTTTACATCCCTGTTAGTGAGCATATATCCTTTGCCAAGATAATCCATCCACCTGAGAGGTGTGGCATATCAAGAAGCTGATTAAAAAGCATGATCATTACACAGGTGCACCATGTGCTGGGGACAATAAAAGGCCACTCTAAAATGTGCAGTTTTGTCACACAACACAATGCCACAGATGGCACAGAAGTTTTGAGGGAGTGTGCAATTGGCATGCTGACTGCAAGAATGTCCACCAGAGCTGTTGCCAGAGAATTTAATGTTAATTTCTACACCAGACGCCTTCAGTGTTGTTTTAGAGATTTTGGCTGTACATCCAACCGTCCTCACAACCGCAGACCACGTGTAACCATGCCAGCCCAGGACCTCCACATCTGGCTTCGTCACCTGCTGGATCGTCTGAGACCAGCCACCCGGACAGCTGATGAAACTGAGGATTATTTCTGTCTGTAATAAAGCTATTTTGTAGGGAAAAACTCATTCGGATTGGCTGGGCCTGGCTCTCCAGTGGGTGGGCCTGTCTCCCAACCATGGCTACGCCCCTGCCCAGTCATGTGAAATCCGTAGATTAGGGCCTAATTTATTTCAATCGACTGATTTCCTTATATGAACTGTAACATAGTAAAATCATTGAAATTGTTGTATGTTGCGTCTATATTTTGTTCAGCATATTTGAGACAAAACGTATCTGTTCCTAAAAAATGTAAGTGCAAAAAGAAACGTAGGAAATTAGTGTCAATGTTTGACTTGTCTACACCATCGAGCAATTGAATGTAATGTTTTATGTGTTTATTGCTAATCGGGGATTTCTTTGTGTCCCGTTATAACGTCATTGACTGATGAGTTCATGATTTCATGATGAGGCCGATTATACAGTATATGGACAGAAATCCTCCAAAGGCCTACACTTTTGTGCTTGGCTCCATTTAAAATGAGCTTCCACTCCACTCCAGCCCAACTAAAACCTAGTACAGCACAGCTCCCACAAGGGAACCCCAATCCTATAGGCCTATTCCAATCATTAAAAGCTCCATTCAGATATTTGACCAAAATCACTACATAACCTCCTTCAACATTTTAAACTTAAATTTGCCGGCTGTCGATGCAAAGATCTGCAAAAACAGAACAAAAGCTTAAAAAAAATATATATATATACACATATGATGACAATATGATGCTATGGGAATGTAAAACTAGGTACACATTACACCGAGCTCACTTCAGCTTCTGGAAACCATTTGTTGGAGAGTGGAAATGGTTGTAATTAAGGTGCTCGGTTTGCCTGGTGGAACAGAGCTCTTTCCAAACCTTGCAAGTGAAAGCTGGTGTTTGTTGCTGTCAGTGGAGGAAGGACCCCCACTGCCTTTTGTCAATGAACATTTCTCTATCGGCTATTTGCACTGTACTTCACTCTCAGGGTGAGTTTTCATGGCACAAGAACAACTCATATCAAATGGTTAAAACACACATTTTTTTACAGACATTTTGAAAACATTTCCAGATAAGGATTTAGCTCAGGGGGAAAACATGAAACCCTATCGAATTGATTTGTTAATTAGTATGTATTTTACACTTTTTAGAAGCCTTTGAATAGAAAGCCTTTGAATACAATAATTATTAACAGGAGAGAAATCAAATATAAGGCTGAGGGCATGTTGAAGTTTTTATATGTACCAAATAGTTCATTTGCTTGTGCTGAGTGATGGAGAGAGTGTGTTTTGAGGCAGCTGACTGTCGTCACACAGTACCAACTTCTGGCCCGTTGGAAACAGCAAAAGGGACAGGGCAGTACGAGGAGTTTGGCAGATTTGTCCTGCTTTTCCCAGACTACTGCTGTGATGAAATGATGGTTGTCTGCTACAGATAACATTTGTGTCTGCATCCTGAGAGGGGGCGGTGCTGTGCGGTGCGGTGCGGTGCGGTGTTGTTGGGTTTGGTGAGGGCAAGGTGAATCAACGTCCTTCAATACAAGGAATTTGTTTTGGTCGGGTGCTTACTTAATGAGTGGCCTGTGATTGTTCCTTGAAAGAGTGAAGCCAACTATGTACATTACATTGGCCTGCGCTCTCTGATAAGGTCCATTTGAGCAGTTAACCCCATCCAAGTGTTTTTATTTTCGATTAACAGTACAACTTTATCACACATTCCATTTCCTATGATGATATGGAGTGAGGCCAACATTTATGCAACTCCAATTTTTAACAAATGTTGACTTGTTTAGAGAGTTGAGAAACAAAAGAGGGACTTACCTGCGTGAACAAAGTAGGCCAAGTAGAGGTCAAGCTCCTTCACAGAAACTCCAATGTGATGAGGCTGCACACACAGCCCTGGGTTCGAGCACTGTGGGGACTTTACCAGCCTTTCGCCATCAGTACTTTCGAGGGGAATACCTTTGAATAAAATGACCATGACCAGATCCAACCTCCAGACTTTGTCGGCCTGACGCAGGCAGTCGATCCTCCTCATCTTACCCTTCTGGTCGGGGTTGGACAGCACGCAGCACGGAGGCTTCTTCCCGGTGACGGTGAGCACAAAATCCTCCCGGAACTCTGGCCGGATGTCCTTGCGGAGCTTGGCCAAGAGGCGTGATGCCCACTTCTGCTTGACCTCAGGCTTCTCGCTGAGCAGCTCGTCCTTGACCGCGCGCTCCTCTTCCTTAGACATGCGCTTCTCATGCTTCTTGAAGTACTTTCTCTTGCGGGCCTGCAGGTTGAACCATGTGTAGGCAAACGCTCGCACGTGGGGCAGCAGAGCTTCGATGAAAGGATGGAACTCATCCTGTGAAAGAGGGGACCACAGGTGAAAATAATTAATGATTTGGTGGTAACATACATTCATAGTGAAACATTTTGTTTATGTAATCGAATAAAAGGCAAAGCAACAATAATCATTACAATGAATCTTGTGAAATCAGATATACATTGAGTAAACACTAATTGACTTGTATCCGAAATACTCAATGAAGGAATGCAATAAAGAACATGCACTACTTCTCTTTGATATAATATCTTTCCAAAAATGACTTTTTGGAAAACAAACATTTCCATTTCAGAATAATATGCAAAGTCTGCCACGTTTGTATTTATGAGTATTTACGTCATATTTTGCATGTGGGCCCGTTTCATTAACACACGGAGAACGGGCTAACGGAGGAGTTTCTCTGGACCGTACGGACAAAGAGGGAGCAGTGTGAAATACGGCCGTGTCTTGGCTCTCTGGCAAGAATGTGGTTCTGTGGGTGTCTGCCAGAGAGGTGATAGAAAAAGCAACAGCCGAGCGGGAAAGCTGAATGTCTATTTTTAACTGTTCGCCATGCAAACATATATACATTCGCGCGCGCGCACTCACACACACACACACACACACAAAGAGATCTACAGGCAGAAACGTTTCGCTCAGAAAGACTGGTACATTATGTGGGTTATTAGCAGGGAGAGCTGCCTGCACATCTATTAGAGGAAGAATGTGGATAGATGGCATGTTGTGGATCAGTCCGTTACACCTGCTACTAGCACAGTCACACACTGGACAATATGCTCCCTCTCAAAAGCTGGCCTCACAACCTAATACAGGCCATGCAAATGTTACAGCACGACACTAGGCCAGAACGATGCAGCACAACGCAACCAGGCAACAACCTATTAAAACTACTCTCTCATTTTTAAAATAGTCTCGCGTCTGCAAACTCACACCAGAATATGTTTGAGGTACAAAGAAATTGTAATAATAGATGAATGACCACTAACATTAAGTCTATTGAACAAACGATCATTGACGACACAATGTTAGCCTGGTCCCACTTTACTACAAGGACATTTTAGATTTTAAAAATAAACACAGCTGAGCTACCAAAGAGACGAAATGTAACTAAACTCCTTTGTAGAAATCCTTATTATATACTAAAAGCGTTCATTGCCGAATGAGAAAATAAAAGAGCACTGGAACCTGAAATCTTTCCCGTTATATAAAACAAATCCCCTCCGTACAGCACTTTGCGATGTCAGCTGATCTAACAAGGGCTATATAAATACATTTGATTTGATTTGACATACGGATACACCGTTCTAACTCAAACTTATAAGTGTACCAATTCCAAATACTCCGTTTCAATTTTGTACCAGCATGCCACACTAGATCACGCTATAAGCAACGGAGCAGATATGCTTCTCTTCTAGGTGAGTGTTTACATGCATATGTACAGTGAGTATGCTGTGGGTTTTATGGGGGGGCAAGCTAGACTAGGCACGGATCTAACAGTACATTTTAAAATGCACCAATCAAATCCAAACAAATGTTGTTTTTTTTTACTTTTTTTAAAAAACAATGCGAAATCACCACTCCATCAGAGACGTATGTTAATTTTCCAAATACACTCAGTAGAGGTTAATGAAGTAGTGAGTGGTCTGGAGTAGGCTTCACCTCAGGCCATTTTACCACCCCAGCCAGTGCAAAGTGTACTCAACCACAGATGTAAGATCTTAATTTGAGCCAGTGCAAAGTTTGCTCAACCACAGATGTAAGATCTTAATTTGAGCCAGTGCAAAGTGTACTCAACCACAGATGTAAGATCTTAATTTGAGCCAGTGCAAAGTGTGCTCAACTACAGATGTAAGATCTTAATTTGAGCCAGTGCAAAGTGTGCTCAACTACAGATGTAAGATCTTAATTTGAGCCAGTGCAAAGTGTGCTCAACTACAGATGTAAGAGCTTCATTTGAGCCAGTGCAAAGCGTGCTCAACCACAGATGTCAGATCTTAATTTGAGCCAGTGAAAAGTGTGCTCAACCACAGATGTCTGATCTTAATTTGAGCCAGTGCAAAGTGTGCTCAACTACAGATGTAAGATCTTAATTTGAGCCATTGAAAAGTGTGCTCAACTACAGATGTAAGAGCTTCATTTGAGCCAGTGCAAAGTGTGCTCAACCACAGATGTCAGATCTTAATTTGAGCCAGTGCAAAGTGTGCTCACCCACAGATGTCTGATCTTAATTTGAGCCAGTGCAACGTGTACTCAACTACAGATGTAAGATCTTAATTTGAGCCAGTGCAAAGTGTGCTCAACTACAGATGTAAGATCTTAATTTGAGCCATTGAAAAGTGTGCTCAACTACAGATGTCAGATCTTAATTTGAGCCAGTGCAAAGTGTGCTCTACCACAGATGTCAGATCTTAATTTGAGTCAGTGCAAAGTGTGCTCAACCACAGATGTCTGATCTTAATTTGAGCCAGTGCAAAGTGTGCTCAACTACAGATGTAAGATCTTAATTTGAGCCAGTGCAAAGTGTGCTCAACTACAGATGTAAGATCTTAATTTGAGCCAGTGCAAAGTGTGCTCAACTACAGATATAAGATCTTAATTTGAGCCAGTACAAAGTGTGCTCAACTACAGATGTAAGATCTTAATTTGAGCCGCCAGTGTAAAGTGTGCTCAACCACAGATTGTAAGATCTTCATTTTGAGTCAGTGCAAAATGTACTCAACCATTCATAGATTAAATAACTTTTTCCTCATCTTGATACGTGGAAATACTGTACCTCTGACTGGGATGGCATGACACCATCCTTTTCATCGAATTTCAAAAGGACTCACACTCCCTTGTCTTATAGGCATGAAAATTGTATTGTTTCAAAAACCAGTAAATGGCATTTCCAACTGAAGTAACTTCAGCCAATGTGCTATGAAATATAAATTCTTCATGGCTGATATGAGCATTGTTATCTGTGGTTTCTGTATTAAAATATACAGTTCCCCTGTCTCCGGGCCATTTGAACAATACCTACATAGTCTACATTCTGCATTTTTGCTGCTTTTGTACGTAAATAAAACACATGCACAGGTGCCTCAACCACTTCATGTATAGGCCTCATTTCAATATATATAATCTGCTGCATTTCCACTACTAGAGTAGTGTATATTTACTGATAAAAGTGTGTCGGTAGAAAATATGAAGTTGAACTTCCAGCTGTGAAGTTTGTTTTCTTTCTGTTCACCTTGGTGACAGATCTAATGTTTCCAAATAACAGGCCTGTAACAACAGCTCATGAATAACTGTCATTTAGAATAGCAATGATGGTAATCCCCTCCTACTGACACCCACGCCACAACACAGAGGTACTTATGGGAGTGTGTCGATGAGCTTGCTTTCTCCTCTCCATGCCCACAACAGTAAACAGACTCAAACAGAGCAGACGCCTCGCTAATCAATTGGAGCAATTACACAAAGGTAAATCTTCGAACACCCTCGTGTAGGCCGTAAGGGGCATGTTTTTCCAAAGCCATGCAACGTGCACAACTGTTTCTATCTCTACATCTTCTCCACGTCTAGACACAAACACTACCATGTGCCTCGAAGGCAGTACGCAATGACAAATTCTGGCAATTATCAATAGTTTTTCTACAAATGCACAAAGAATGTCAATGTTCAGTTCTAGGTATAATATTTCATGCTTTGCAGTGAACAAAAATTATGGAAGTGCTTTAGGCCTGCCTGTCTTGTATACGATTCGACCCACAAATAAAACTTGCCAGATATGCCAAATATATTTAAAATCAATTGAAAGACTTTGATTCTAAGTATTTTTTGCCCAAATATGATGATTTTATTACATACAGCGTCTTTGCAATATATAATTCAACTGTCAATACTTAAAATTTGCCAATTAGTACAAATTCTGTTTTATACAGCTGAGATGAATTGTAGTACATGTGAATTACCCGAGTCATGTTTTAAGAAATAAAACAGATTCAGGCAAAATGAGGATGAATAAATATTTGACATACTCAAGCGAGAAATTTCTCCAGATGTCCCTTCTCAAGTTAGTGTCCATCAACTAGTATCAGGTTTCAGTCTTCTCCTTTGGGCCCATTTCACTTATGTCTTGTTGTATATGCACTGTACAACCGTATTAAATATTAATAGATACATATTCAGGACTTATCAGTAATGCTTGGCACTAGAGGTAAATTAGCACTAATGGTTCTGAACAGGTCTTCCATTGTAACGGTTGGCAAGTCCAGGACTAGAACCCATCATTGCTATTAAGTCAGGTACTTGTCATTTACATACATTTGTGTGGTCATAGTTTGAAAAAATGTTTGAAAAAGGTAGGCTATATCCCAAAATAATAATGAGAAGTACATGTATGAAAACATGAAATCAACTTAGGGAAATATGATCAAAACTGAAGTACAACTGACTTGAGACAAGGCCAATAGATATGCCTATTGGTGGTCAATATGAAATCAATTTCAAAAATCAATTATACTGTGGCCTTATGCAGCTCTAGGCAATGAAAACTATTCCACACACACACACAAATCCATCCGAACTTTCACAACTACAATTCAGTTTCTGCCCTCCAATAACGAGGAAAAAAAGGGAAAAAATATATGTTGTTATAACATTGTAATATGTGAACAATTATTGTTACAGTTAATAAGTGCGCTTTTTCTCTGTTAATTCACATTTGTATATGGGTCCTCGGTTCTGTCACCTCAACAAACCCCTAACATAATGTATGGAATATAGATGGATCTTTTCTGTGCCTTCCTGACACGCAGCTGCAACTTTCCTCCTGGAGATCTTAAATTTACCCCAGGCTACTCGTACTGAGAATATATTCTCATCTTAAACAAACCCATAACTGTATTATGATACATTTGCTAAAATAATATTTAGATTTTTTTTAGGAACGACAGGCCGATGATGCTTTTAAACATTAACCACATTTACGGATATGCAACTGATCATTAAGCAAGCTATTCCACTAGCGTTCCCACCTTGACTAACTTTAGGTCAGGCCTACAAACCACCATATTTCGGGTATCAAACTCTAACAACAATCATTCAAGTCCAAGAAAAGACAACTATCTTAGAGCACAGAAAGTTGTTGAATAATTCTTAAATATAATCGAAGTTATTGAGGAAGTGCATAGTACATGTCACTCATAGTGCGCAAATAAAAACAATACTATCCATAAAAATCGAATATAATAGTAGCCTAGTAGCCTATTTGAAAAGTGTAATGTCCCAACTTGTGTTTTCCCCGTGCACATGGCACACCGCAAAGTTTAATGCCAGAGAGTGGCAAAGTTTAATGCCAGAGAGTGGCAAAGTTTAATGCCAGAGAGTGGCGGGGACTCGATAATGTGAAACAGTTTTCATTTGGATAATTTTTGGATGCAATTTAGACCAAGCAAATTGATGTATTTTAAATATTGTGTTCAAAGCAGTAATCGCTACAAAGTGACAACAGGCATGGATGTTAAACATCCAAAGTGCAACGACCTGGAAGCCGACCGGGGGAAGCTTTGGAAAATGATGTACCCCATGTTAAAACATTGTGTGCATTCATTCATATCAAATATGTGGAAAGACGCGCCCACAACAAGGTGCACATGGTAACTTATAGGAGAGGCCACCTTCATTTTTGGATTGAAACTCTGGATAAAAAAAGTAGTCCAAGTTAAAGCGCGCTTGACATCGAGATAGTCAATGTCTAGTATTAACTAAAATAAACATGCATATACGTGTGTGCATATATGTAGGAGGTAGGCGCCATCCGCCATGTGGTAGTTAGTTCAGACGGCTCTGACAAACCAGGAATGCTGAATCTACTGCACACAAAGTTACATGCCTTGAGCAACGTTAGCCCATATCACCCTGTCCCTGAGGAAGAAAGCATGAATGCAACACAAATGGTTAGAGACAGATGAAAGGCTCACTTACCTGTGTTAGGCATAGTGGAGAATACATGTCTGATGTATCTAATCTTGGATTTGGAGGGTGTATGTATGCGTGTGTGTATGTGTGAGTGTATGTGTGTGTGTTTTGGTTGCTGTGACGGGTCTGCGTGTTTATGTGTGTGAGTGTGTGTCCGTGTCTGCTCGTGTATGCGTGGTGGCTGTGTCCGTGTGTGTGAAAAGGGAAAAAAGGAGAGACAGAGAGAAGGGAGAGAGAAAAATAAAGCCTGCTTCTTGCTTTCACATTTCCAACTCTGCGAACTGCAACGAACGCTTCACCGCTGCATAGAGCTGAACTTTAACCCCGCCTCGAGTTACAACGCTTCCACTCTCCGCATTCATCTACCGTACAGTGCAGTAAAAGCCGTAGAGCAGTCCCTTTGTTGGAGAACTCATAACTTTCACCAGAGGCATATTAAACAACAAAAGAAAAGTCCCAACGCAGACTGGCTGTAGCGGAGGTTAAAAATCACAGGAAAAAGGAAAAAATAAGGGATCTTCGAACGTTGCAAATCTTGATATATCGTATTAATACCGTTACAAAAAAATATCTGATTGTCAGACGCTCGTTCTTCTGGACTCGGTAAGAGATCTCTCATTCACTCCACTGAAAGGTTGCAAAAACCGAAAGCATTGAAGGCATGTGGTGCGGCTTGCTTCACCGTGGAGCGAACTCTGGCATGAGTCTGTCGGATTTACGAACGAGAAGGGTGCGGTAGCTAATGGATCTAGTAATGCCTCTGAACACCCAACCAATTGCTTATTGCTGAAGCCCGACAGATGGTTTCCGTTTGGAAAATAATCTTAAACAGGAGACGATAAATTGAATCCGTTTTTCGTCTGTCCGGTATATGGCGGAGAGGAGGATTTTGTTCTTTGGATTACATACGAGGATTCAGCACCCGATCTACATTTATATAAGGTTGAGTGTCGAGCACGTTGTTAATCTTTTAACCGCGGAGAGTAGCTACAACAGCATGCACTGAGTTCCATACAGCTACAATTCACTTTTGTCCACTGTGTGCGGAGGACAAACTCTTGTGCTCACCTCTCAACATAGCTCCCAAAGTATCGACGCTTTTAAGGAAGTAGGCTACTGAGACCAACGTCAATGCAATGAACATGCGGAACAGTAATGTAGCCTATATGCCTACATAGTCTGCAATGTAGCCTGCAATGAACATGCGGGACAGTAATGTTGCCTATATGCCGACATAGCCTGCAATGTAGCCTGCAATGAACATGCGGGACAGTAATATATCGTCTACATAGCCTATTTAAAATGTTCAAATTATAAACTGCCTAGTTGAGCCTCTTAGCCCCGCCATGATATGGCTTTTCAAACTGATGCAAACAATGCGAACCTATTCATTTAAATCAGGAAGAGCAGGGATCGCGTAAGACTGCAACACCAACACTGCTAAATAAATGCTCTTATATGATCTTTAAAGCAAACGAGACGGTGTATAGCTGGGAGGAGAGAGCTCGAGGGATCACCACACAGTCGATAGGAGATATACCGCCCCTTTTGAACAAATGCTAAACTTTAACATTCGTCGGACTAAGTAGGCTTTACTGTATTCCATATTCCAACTATCGACATTTACAACAAGTTATAGCCTAATTATAATTATTGGTCATCATTGACATTAATAGGCTATTAATATGTTACTAGGCTATTAATCTATTAATAGTATTGGCTGATTGTAACTGACATATGCTACATTACATGCAAATCAATGTCTGCTTGGCCAATTTATGTCTATTTGCAAGAACTTGCACAACACATTTCATCAGAGGGGTGCACAGCGAGTGCAGACCCCAACCATTCAATAAAGTGCATTAAACTTTACATAACAAAATCCCCATGCATACACAATTATATAATATAAACGAGAGAGAGCTATATGAGAGATAAGATTAGGCTACCACTCATTTTCCTAACTCACATGCCATTATGTAAGCATGAGCAAGATCTTCTCCTATCCACAGCGAAGCTATGTATATTATCCGAAACCAAAGCATCGCGTAACTCCACGCATTAATTAACGAACACTTGATGCTTGAATTTTATTTAATTAAGTTTCAATCATAACCATCTATACAAAATAATAAATTGTAATGAAACACAATTAAAGCATCAAACAAACAATTGTTTACTTGGCAATAGTGAACACAACGTGCGTAAAGCATGCGTAATAACTTGGGTATAGAGCTTATATCAAAAGACTGACCAACATCTTACAACATTCCATAATACTCCTAAAGTTCCATACTACCCAAACGCCTTGGCATCGGTAGCCTATTGTCTGCTTCACCTGCCCTTAATCGAACTAATGTCAACAAAGCAATACTCGCATTTTAGAGGCCCATTTACAGTTTTAAACAAAAGTAAGACAAATACGAATTAGCCTACAGTAAAGGCATCCAATCATTTGGTGTGACGAAGAATTTTGACGGATTTTTCTCCAAAATATCAGATTGTCCTGACAAAAATTCGAGCAGCCAGTGCAGAATCACTGGATCAAGTGTGTGTGTGTGTGTGTGTGTGTGTGTGTGTGTGTGTGTGTGTGTGTGTGTGTCATGAATGTACTCTGTTTCTTCGTGCGCTGTCCGAATTTGTTATTAGTGAACAACTTCCGTCCAGAGGGAGAAGTCATTTGTGCGCCCTCTAGAAAATCACCAGGGAAGCGACCACAAGTGGCGAGTGTGGTCTCTGATGCATCAGAACACTCTCCACACACACCTGCACCAAGGCAGCGAGACTCCGCAACCAAATGCATGCCTGTTCACGGTCTAAAGGTTCATTAACATACCAACAACGCCAAAGGTGCACTTGCAACGGTTATTATATATTGCTATTACAGCATAATATAATAATAATACAAGTAGGCAAAGGCTGCTTGCATTTACTGAAAGCCCTCACACCAGCCCAAAAGGGATATTACACAACCGTTATACCTCACTGAAGTGTTGATTCACTATATGGACTATAGACCGTGTGTTGCTCAAGTAATTCATGTTAATAAATACCTTGAAGCAAATACAAGCCACACACCATTACGCCACAATAACCGTGCGGCGTAAGGAAAATGGTCTACGCATGTTGTTCACTACCTCGTGTGCTTGAACGGACACAATAGGTTCAGGAGATGTCTATTAGGCTACTGTATTTTCTCATGTTGCGGCGCATAGAACCTTTATTGAGAATAGGCTAACCTGCTAACGGCATTTTGCCAGCCTCACCGTATCCATGCCGTCAGTGCGACGCTGGAGCTCCGTCCTCTGATTGGACTAAACTCTAGGATTTGGAATCCAGCATCCATCTTATTGGACAAACCCATATCACCAGAATTTCTCGGTATGCATTTATCGCTCGTTTACTCTGCAGAACAACTTGTTACCACATAACGAAACAATGTATCTCTCACTCTGGTCGCTAGAATGGCCTAGCAGACGGCAACACCGGGAGTGCAATGCTCTTCTGTTTTGTTCTAATGCCAAGTTTATTTGCATTATCAGCATTAGCATACATAGCTGGCAACACAGGCCAGTCTGACACGGACTCTTATCAAATCCGTTTACAAAAGCAGAAGACTTCTTAGCCTACATTTAACCTGTGTATAGTCCGTACACACCACGTTTATGCACATGTCCATTACTTCTCAGTGTAAAAAAAGAGGGTAAGATGTATATTTGCACGTACCATTGCAATGTATAAAGTGAATATAGGTGAGCAACTTTAGACTGTTGCGACGAAGTGAAAAAAGTACAACTTGCTTCCGGTGTGAGTATTTTACACTGAATCAATGAAGTGTAATAAAGCGCAACGGAAAACAGTTCTAGTTGTATTAATCCCCAAAAATAAACAATGTCAGGGAGCCTTTCTTCACTCCTTCATATTTGACTGAGGTCCAAACCTGGCAAAACTGTCTCAGCTTGGTTTGATAGAATTTGTGCAGAAGTTGCAATCGATTCAGTGAGTCCCCCCTTGTTCATTTCCGCAATCGCTGCAATTTGCATAGGAACCACGCGAACCCGGGCGGCAACTGAACGCCACTTCTTTCTTGCCATCTCCTCCCCTCGCGGAGTCACATAGCCTAGTGGCAAATCAGAGTCCGAGTCGAGTGCCATAGACCCCGGTCTGCGTTCTGCTCCCGCACGGAAAAGCTTTTTTTCCCACCTACATTTAGCTGCATACCGCACTCTCTTAACCCTTCCTATAAATCTACGGCGCGCTTGGGACAGAGGGAGGAATGCCGCGGCGCCTATATTGCGAACGAAAAAACGTCAATAAGTATAGGCTATAGCGCGTTCTTGCTGCTTTAGCACCAGAGCATTGTTGCAATGCTGGACATCTAAGCAGCATTATACCATCACAATGAGCACCTATCTAAGAACTCCACTGATGGCGAAGTTTACGGCTGGTCGACTGAAACTAACACCAATTCTTTGCAGCGGATTTTCTACTGCTTCCCAATGGAGATATGGCAAATATCAACCATAGGTGTGTCGGTGGGTCATATTGAATTAGAAGGCATGCATAATCATGTCATATGACAGTCGTAGGCCTGTTTGATGCTTCTACATTCAATTTAAGTGCGATTGGATTTCTATTTCTGAACTGTGTGGTAGCAGGCAAGTTAAGCAGCATATCGAAATGATTGAATTGTTGTGGGCTGTATGTATTACTGTGTTGATTTGGCCCTTGCGGTTGAAAGCAGTTAGATATTTTGTGTGAAAGAGACCTATTCTGCAACTGTAGCCGATATAGCTGATATTATGTATGCGAGTGTGGCTAAACATTTTACAACGGGCATGACACGAAAAGTGGTGGTGTTGATTATTTGCTCAAATATCCAAATAAACAGAATTTCTCAATGACAATGTGTTTTTTGCTTGTTATATGAAGTAGCCTAGCCTGTGAGTGCGCACGTTTGGGCTAGCAGAGGTGACATTCCACGGAACTCCAATGAGTGTTTCTCATTGAGGTCAAAGCCTCTTATCATTCTTTTGAGCAATGAGGGGCGGTGGTTCCCAGGCATGGTGACGTGTACATGTCAAAACTTGTTGTGTGTGGAGACGTACTGAACAGAACGCTATTAACCTGCAGTAACGTGGATTTCAACGAGGCAAGCTCGAGCCGCGCATATCTTCCGTTTTCAGACTCGGTAGCCTTCTGATAAAATGTAGTTTATAAATAATAAACTGGTATAAGCCAGCAAAAGTTTCAAACCGTTATAAGCCAGCAAATGTTTCAAACCGTTATAAGCCAGCAAATGTTTCAAACCGTTATAAGCCAGCAAATGTTTCAAACCGTTATAAGCCAGAAAATGTTTCAAACCGTTTTAAGCCAGCAAATGTTTCAAACCGTTTTAAGCCAGCAAATGTTTCAAACCGTTATAAGCCAGCAAATGTTTCACAAGACACAAGCATCCCTATAGTGCAACGATGTAGTCTAAACTCCGATATGAAATGAATGAAATCCAGACAAGTGTTTTATATTTAATATGATCATTTTTAACATATTTTTGTAACTAAAACAAGTTTGTCCCGAGTCATCATTTAAGTGTTTTCTCCTGTCTCAAATGGTCCATCCTTAGACGATTATGTTGTGTGCGTACAACATGCACAGAACAGGTTTGCATGAAGTGTCAAAATGTAGGGTCGCTATTTGCCACAGTGGAATGTCGTACCTGTCACTGGTTACTGTAGCTTACTTTTGCCCAGCCTCTATGCCTTTCACATACAACAGCCATTCAATGTCAGGTAACCTAGCGGTTAAGAACGTTGAGCCTGTAACCGAAAGGTTGCTGATTCGAATGACCAAGTAGACTTTGTGAAAAATCTGTCGATGTGCCCGTGGCGTGAGCAAGGCACTTGAACCTATTGCTCCTGTAAGTGGCTCTGGATAAAAGCGTCTCCTAAATGACTCCAATGTAAATAGCATTGTAATCATTCGATCTAAGTTACTATCAGGTGAAATATGCATATAACGGATTTAGGAAATGGGACAAGTACGCCAATAAGTATATGCTACAGATATTACATTTACCAGATACAAATGAGATCTCCTGTTAAATCTATGTCAGGCTGATTGCTAAGGTGCCTCGAAAAAAATTATTGAATTACAATATTAATTGGGCTTCAAGTCGAGTTTGATATTTTGGGTTTCAGAATATCAATATCAGATGCCGCTGAGAAATGACCAACTTGGAAACGTAATCAAACTATACAAAGGGTTCAGAAGAAATTCGTTTTACGCACGGAATGGACAAGGTTTGGGTAGCGCACAAACAGGGTTTAAGGGAGATAGTGCCCTGATACGCTATAGGCCTATCAACAATTATCAATGCTTACAATCACAGGTTAATAACATTCATATACCATGTGGTTTATCTATTAATTACCGCAAAAATAACATGAAGGGATTGGTTCGTAAATTTCATTTTAAGCCTAAAAGGTGAACACATTAATTTATTCCAATTCCAAATGAAACCAATGCAATGCACATATCCTGATTTTTATTAGTACTTGTTTTATCGAGTAATATCGATCCAGCTCTTAGCTAAATCCCGTAACAGAATGGCTCGAGAGACGCCTTTATAGTGTTTTCTGCAACATTCTGCACAAAAAAATGCTCAAAGCTCCAGCAACCAAGCCAGGGCTGCCCAATATAATATGCCCAATTTAACAGGGGCAGGGGCTGCCCAATATAATATGCCCAATTTAATAGGGGCAGGGGCTGCCCAATATAATATGCCCAATTTAACAGGGGCAGGGGCTGCCCAATATAATATGCCCAATTTAACAGGGGCAGGGGCTGCCCAATATAATATGCCCAATTTAATAGGGGCAGGGGCTGCCCAATATAATATGCCCAATTTAATAGGGGCAGGGGCTGCCCAATATAATATGCCCAATTTAATAGGGGCAGGGGCTGCCCAATACAATATGCCCAATTTAATAGGGGCAGGGGCTGCCCAATATAATATGCCCAATTTAATAGGGGCAGGGGCTGCCCAATATAATATGCCCAATTTAATAGGGGCAGGGGCTGCCCAATATAATATGCCCAATTTAATAGGGGCAGGGGCTGCGCGCAGTTACAAACAAATCATTTGAATAGCAAACACTGAAATAACAATATCGAATATAGCCTATACGTTTTGAGACGTTGTCAAACCCAGGGTCATTTATTAGACATCAGAATATTAAGGATGTGTTGGAACACCACAAAACAACATTTTGGAGTCTGTCATTCTACGAAAGCTTCTGCGAGTGCAAGGTAACAGAAGCTTGGAGGATCATAAACCATATTAACGATGATTACAGGGCTATTATTGAAGTGAAATATTGTTATATGACTGTAATATGCGCGTTTGCGAATACAGGTTAAAGAGAAAGAACTGCCTGCACACGTTGTCCCCAACATTGTCTCCAACTTTCAGTACCAGTTCTTTTCACAGCTCCAAAGTTATGATCTGACATTTGCAGAGTTAATCAAAAGAGTTTGTACAAACTTGCATAGTTAAGGGTATTCGGCCATTTCAGCAGTAAATCGGATCAAGCATGTGAAAACTTGACTCAGAATTGAATAAAGTAGTTGGTATTCGTATTAAGACATGTGTGTCAGTTGTTTGCGTTAGCCTGTTGGGATAGTGCAGTAAAACAAAGCGGTCGTAGGCTATTCTTCATGACATCAATCTTATTAATAACTCACGACTAAAACAGCTGAAAACCTGCAATGGGCACAGCCCAAAACAGAGTTCTGAAAAACATTTATTCTACGTGCCAAGTTCTTCAATGTGTAAAGGAAACAATGTTCCTATATGTTTGTTGTAGGCAAGGATGAGAACTCAAAATAAATGTATACAGAAGATTTGGGGTAATCAAATACATGTCGGCAACCGCCTCATCGAAATCTAAACGTTTATGGTAAATGGCGATGAGACTTGTATTTGTTGTTGTTGTGATGTAGAATAGATGATCTCCCCTAGCTGCAGGTCGACTTTTCTAAGATATGGTGAGAACGATATAGGGTCATCTCATTTTAAATCACCCATGGCGGGCTAGATAGACACCGTGTTTTATCCATCTTGACAACTTTTAGTCTGAATAAATTCATGTGGATTCTGCTTTGAGGTAAATGTACACCATTCTCAACAAATACAAAACTAATTCATCTGGGATGGGTTATTTGCAAAAACAATCTACCCATCATTTAAAGCAACTTAAAAAATGGAGTGGTTGGAGCATTATATTTTTGTTCAAATATAGGCCTACCTGTGAATGAACTGAATACACGTGTCTAGAATTGGCACAAATAGGCCTTTTAAATGTAAACATTCGCAACACCAAAGTAATGTTAGGTCTAGCCTATACCATTACAATACATGTTGGCGATCTGTTTTTGTCATTCAGGGATGATGTCCTAAAAATATTCAGATTTTTTAAATGTATATTATGTTCAGATGGTGCATGATTTGAACAATGCTTAAAATAAGTGTTCCAAGGCCTATAACCAACATATTTATAGAAAGGATAGAAGTCTTGCAATTGTGTTATTGACATTAATTTAAATATAATTTCAATTACACAGCCGATTTTGAACTACAAATTAATTACACATGCCTATATTCAACTATTATATTTTGTAATCGTGAAGTCACTGAAAAACTATTTGTTTGTTAATACAAACATATGTAGTCCTAAATCAATTACATAATCATGGAATGCATGTTTAATGTTTTCATCGTCATTAAATCGACCGATTTGTGTCTTTGAGCGCCAAAGGAGTCATTCATACATGTTCGTTATTTCGATGCCCAGTGTCATGTTAAAATCTACACGACACACTGCTTCAAATATACTCCCTCGGCACGTTAAAGGAGGTCGACACTCCATCTAGAGGTTTATCATCAAAACTACATTATCTGAGCTTCTGTCAGAAACAGTCTGTGCACATCGTTTCAAACGGGCATGGGTTAGGTATAAACTTTTAATTTACGAACTGATCTTTTTTTCCTTGCGAAATGACATTGTTTTGAAATATGGCCACACATGAGTGTCGATAGAAGTAGCTACTCATCATATGAGTACTCAACAACTCATATTGTTTGTGCTAATTGTTGTCTATGATTTACAATAATAGGCCTATCTCTAAAATATAACCTCATCAAAAGTAGGCTGCATGGTGAAAACAAGCTCTATTAGTTCCCGTACCTCTATATTCAACTGTCTGATTATTCAATGCATAAACGAAGGCACATTTGGGAAGGGGGGTGGAATATGGAATATTATTAAAGACAAATGTTCTTTACTAAGATCAGAGGTCTTCCTCGTATAGGATTTAATTTTTAAAGCATCAATATGCATCCTGGTATATTTTTTTAACCAAATAAATGTTTATTTGAAGCCAACTTCTGTCTGTATGCAGTAAAATACATTCACCAAATTATAATTATAAAATAAATATAATGCATAGACACATTTCTTCTCTCACAAATGTCGATGTAAAGGTATTTTCCTGTTATTCTCTCGAATATATTAGTTACATTTAAATAAATGCATCATTTAACAATAACCCTATAATAACACGTTTTTGAAGGCAATGACAATTAGTTATTTATTATACAATGCATCCATTTATATATATATAATTATTATTTATTATATGCTTTAATTTCGAATGAGGTCTTTATACAAATGAATTCGGTTATTGCATTTTCGATACCGTCTCTTAAACATCTACTTTTTATATTTTTTAAATGTAACCTTTATTTTCCTCGGAAAGACAGTTAAGAACAAAATCTTATTTACAATGACAGCATACACCTGACAAAACCGGACGAGGCTGGGCCAATTGTGCGCCGCCCTATTGGACTCCCAATCACGGCCGGTAGTGATACAGCCTGGATTCGAACCAGGGTGTTCGTAGTGAAATCTCTAGCACTGAGATGCAGTGCCACTCGGGAGAAGAAGTAATGTTCTGTTGTTAAGAACTTTGCTTGATATTACGTGATCTGGTTGAAAAGATGATCTTGACGAAGAAAATACCCACTGAACTACAACCCACGTCATAGCGCACTGTCTGCCTGAGAAACGCGCGGTTCCACTCCTCTTAACACAATTCACAATTATACCACGAGGGGAGGTCTTTCAACGCTCAATCTCCAACATAAAAATTCTGAGGCAATGGGGGTCTTGCACCACCACTCAACCGTGAACTAACATATAGGTTCTATACCATACTCTGAACATGTTAGAAGTGTTTTTTCATCCATCACCCAGCACCTTTGAATAAACACACACAATTTAAGTGGACCCATTCTCACACTTCATGTGAGTGTGTGTGTGTCAATTTGACACAAATAAAACATGTCAAGTTTATGTGAACAACGCTGTCCTGAAGTCATAATAGGTTTCTGTCACACATTCCATATGAGCACTCCACACACACACACAACACCACTGCCTTGGTAAATAAAACATTCCCCAATATGTCCACGATGGCTGTGGAATGGTATATTGGGGGAGTGTGTGTGTGTGTGTGCTAATATGCTAGCCCCAGGGTAATTACACTATCCAGTTCTGGAGCAGCTTGCCTCCGAGGCCTCTCCATAACAGCCCTTATGAATAAACAAGCAGCGCGTCTGTGGATCCCCTTACTCTCTGTAACACTACTGTGCCCTCCGGAGAAGCCCTGGCACCGGCCTCCTCTACCCAACACTTCAACTAAACAACCAACACTGGAAACACATTACCCAAACGGAGGGGATGCTGTTTTTCTACTGATTTCATCAATGACCATTGAGAAAACAACAGTCGATTTTTAAGCCACTATTTGCTCCACTATTTGCTCCATGTCTGAGCGGTAGCAGAGCCTAGAAGCCTTGCGCAGAGCAGAGCGCTACGGTGCGGCACGCTAACAGAAGCCCTGATAAAAAGGGAAGCCAGTTGTGCTACGAAGGTAGAGGCTGGGCAAACAGATGGGCTCTGGGAAGAGCAGGGGGAGACCGGCGGAGACCGCCACATGTCACCAATACCAACCTCCTGTGTGTGTGTGTGTGTTTCAGTGTAAAACAGAAACACATAACACATACATCCAACTTGCACAATAATCACTCTCTCTCTCTCTCTCACACACACACACACACACACACACACACACACACACACACACACACACACACACACACACACACACACACACACACACACACACACACACACACACACACACACACACACACACACACACACACAGGAGTGCTTTATCTGGCAATGGCTTTAATGAGCTGGTCCTCTTTAAACAGATACTGTAGCTCCACACACACACTGTGGCCATTTCCCTCTGCAGCTGCTACTGTGACAGAGTGAGGTAGTAACAGCCAGCCGCTGCCACCTGCCTGCCACCAACTTGCCCCTCTCTCAACCCAGCACAGCAAAGAACCAAAATCGACAAGAACTACATCCTTCATGACGAAGGCTATCTGAAACATGCCAAACCCATTACCTCAGTAGAACCATGAGGCGTCTTACAATCCAAAAATACTACCTCATACCTCCAAATATAAGAGATCTACAATCCAAAACCACTACCTCATACCTCAATATAACTACCCAAAACCACTACCTCATACCTCAATATAACTGAGATCTACAATCCAAAACCACTAGGTCATCTACCTCACCCCTAGGCCTCTGTGATACACTGCAGAAGCCTCAGCACCTCCACCTACAGACAGTGATTGTCATCATAATGGAGGTTATAGGACGTGTCAAGGTGGCGAGACCTGCAGCTGTTCTGGACCGGACTGTAGTAGTCGCCAAGTCAGCAGCCAGGCAGAATCCCACTGATACGTCATACACTGGGAGGGACGTGTCAAAAACGGATGCAAGTACGGCTCAGCCATGAGTAAATATACAACCGCTCAGATTTCTCCCTCAGAGTCCCTCTATGGAACAATACAAGAAGCTAAGAACTTGTGTGAGGAGGGGTCAAACAGGGAGAGGTACGAAAATAGTGGTATGTGGAGGACAGTCGGTGAACATGAAGTACATTCATTTCTTTCTTTACCCCCCCCCCTCCACACCCACACTTCTTATGCCTCCCTCCAACAGATTGCCCACGCATACCATGTTTTGGTGGGGCCCAACCTGACAAGGAGCCCAACATTATTTAGTCTTTAAAAGAGGCCTGCGGGCGAGTTTCTAACGTACGCAAGCTGTTGGCATGGCCAGGCATATGCTGGGTCTAGCTCACGCAGATCCCCCCCTTCCCCCTCACTCCTGCTGTCTACTAGACAGGCAGGCCTGGAAGTAGCTGCCTGCAGCAACATAGCATGGATGTGACCTTCTCTCCTCACTACACTAGGGCTTGGTGATGTGGTCTTCTCCCCTCACTACACTCGGGCTTGGTGATGTGACCTTCTCTCCTCACTACACTAGGGCTGGGTGATGTGACCTTCTCTCCTAACTACACTAGGGCTTGGTGATGTGACCTTCTCTCCTCACTACACTAGGGCTGGGTGATGTGACTTTCTCTCCTCATTACACCAGGGCTTGGTGATGTGACCTTCTCTCCTCACTACACCAGGGCTTGGTGATGTGACCTTCTCTCCTCACTACACTAGGGCTTGGTGATGTGACCTTCTCTCCTTACTACACTAGGGCTTGGTGATGTGACCTTCTCTCCTCACTACACTAGGGCTTGGTGATGTGACCTTCTCTCCTCACTACACTAGGGCTTGGTGATGTGACCTTCTCTCCTCACTACACTAGGGCTTGGTGATGTGACCTTCTCTCCTCATTACACCAGGGCTTGGTGATGTGACCTTCTCTCCTCACTACACCAGGGCTTGGTGATGTGACCTTCTCTCCTCACTACACCAGGGCTTGGTGATGTGACCGTCTCTCCTCACTACACTAGGGCTTGGTGATGTGACCTTCTCTCCTCACTACACTAGGGCTTGGTGATGTGACCTTCTCTCCTCACTACACTAGGGCTTGGTGATGTGACCTTCTCTCCTCACTACACTAGGGCTTGGTGATGTGACCTTCTCTCCTCATTACACCAGGGCTTGGTGATGTGACCTTCTCTCCTCACTACACCAGGGCTTGGTGATGTGACCTTCTCTCCTCACTACACTAGGGCTTGGTGATGTGACCTTCTCTCCTCACTACACTAGGGCTTGGTGATGTGACCTTCTCTCCTCACAACACCTGGGCTTGGTGATGTGACCTTCTCTCCTCACTACACTAGGGCTTGGTGATGTGACCTTCTCTCCTCACTACACTAGGGCTTGGTGATGTGACCTTCTCTCCTCACTACACTAGGGCTTGGTGATGTGACCTTCTCTCCTCACTACACTAGGGCTTGGTGATGTGACCTTCTCTCCTCACTACACTAGGGCTTGGTGATGTGACCTTCTCTCCTCACTACACTAGGGCTTGGTGATGTGACCTTCTCTCCTCACTACACTAGGGCTTGGTGATGTGACCTTCTCTCCTCACTACACTAGGGCTGGGTGATGTGACTTTCTCTCCTCACTACACCAGGGCTTGGTGATGTGACCTTCTCTCCTCACTACACCAGGGCTTGGTAATGTGACCTTCTCTCCTCACTACACCAGGGCTTGGTAATGTGACCTTCTCTCCTCACTACACCAGGGCTTGGTGATGTGACCTTCTCTCCTCACTACACCAGGGCTTGGTGATGTTATCCAAAAAACATCCCCCACAATTCACACCATTATCATATGAAGGATGATAGAGGCTTCCCTATTGGGACAAAATCAGGCATGGCACAGCGTCTGTCTGAAAATGTTTGCTGCCATTTGGTTAACGCGAAAAGTACTGTAGTGCCAATATTGTGGAGTCCAACCGTGTGTTGTGATATTGACACCCAGACATATAGGGTTCAACTCAGAACGTGGCGCTGCATTACATTATAAAAGATGTCCTGGGCTAATAGTGTAAGAAATAACACACACAAAAACAAAATAGTGCAAAGTTGCTTCGGAGCTAGAAGGAGAGCTACCATGTCTGTCAGCGCCATCTTACTGTTTTTCTCCTCGCTCACAGGACCCACTGTAGTTAAGGGGCTTTGTGGGTGTGTGTGTGTGTTTGTTTGTGTGTCTGTGTGCATGCAACTGATGCAGTGGCTTCGCCCCACAGAGAGCTCTTATAGGCTAGACATACGAGGCGCGCGCATGCACACACACACACACACACACACACACACACACACACACACACACACACACACACACACACACACACACACACACACACACACACACACACACACACACACACACACACACACACACACACCATAAGACACGTGACAGCTGTCCCCCCCCCCCCCAAAAAAAAAAACAGGAGATCTGCACACACAGCTGGATGTGGAGATGGTACCATCCCTCCCACCTCTCACCTCCACAGCATACCATCCCTCCCACCTCTCACCTCCACAGCATACCATCCCTCCCACCTCTCACCTCCAGAGCATACCATCCCTCTCACCTCTCACCTCCACAGCATACCATCCCTCCCACCTCTCACCTCCACAGCATACCATCCCTCTCACCTCTCACCTCCACAGCATACCATCCCTCCCACCTCTCACCGCCAGAGCATACCATCCCTCTCACCTCTCACCTCCACAGCATACCATCCCTCCCACCTCTCACCGCCAGAGCATACCATCCCTCTCACCTCTCACCTCCACAGCATACCACCCCTCCCACCACTCACCTCCACAGCATACCATCCCTCTCACCTCTCACCTCCACAGCATACCATCCCTCTCACCTCTCACCTCTCACCTCCACAGCATACCACCCCTCTCACCTCTCACCTCCACAGCATACCATCCCTCTCACCTCTCACCTCCACAGCATACCATCCCTCTCACCTCTCACCTCCACAGCATACCATCCCTCTCACCTCTCACCTCCACAGCATACCATCCCTCCCACCTCTCACCTCCATAGCATACCATCCCTGTCACCTCTCACCTCCACAGCATACCATCCCTCCCACCTCTCACCTCCACAGCATACCATCCCTCCCACCTCTCACCTCCACAGCATACCATCCCTCTCACCTCTCACCTCCACAGCATACCATCCCTCTCACCTCTCACCTCCACAGCATACCATCCCTCCCACCTCCACAGCATACCATCCCTCTCACCTCTCACCTCCACAGCATACCATCCCTCTCACCTCTCACCTCTCACCTCCATAGCATACCATCCCTCCCACCTCTCACGTCCACAGCATACCATCCCTCCCACCTCTACAGCATACCATCCCTCCCACCTCCACAGCATACCATCCCTCCCACCTCCACAGCATACCATCCCTCTCATCTCTCACATCCACAGCATACCATCCCTCTCACCTCTCACCTCCACAGCATACCATCCCTCCCACCTCTCCACAGCGTAGCTCCCCTCCCACCTCTCACCTCCACAGAATACCATCCCTCTCACCTCTCACCTCCACAGCATACCATCCCTCCCACCTCTCCACAGCATACCATCCCTCCCACCTCTCTACAGCATACCATCCCTCCCACCTCTCCACAGCATACCATCCCTCCCACCTCTCCACAGCATACCATCCCTCCCACCTCTCCACAGCATAGCTCCCCTGCCACCTCTCACCTCCACAGCATACCATCCCTCCCACCTCTCCACAGCATAGCTCCCCTCCCACCTCTCACCTCCACAGCATACCATCCCTCCCACCTCTCCACAGCATAGCTCCCCTTCCACCTCTCACCTCCACAGCATACCATCCCTCCCACCTCTCCGCAGCATAGCTCCCCTCCCACATCTCACCTCCACAGCATACCATCCCTCCCACCTCTCCACAGCATAGCTCCACTCCCACCTCTCCACAGCATACCATCCCTCCCACCTCTCCACAGCATACCATCCCTCCCACCTCTCCACAGCATAGCACCCCTGCCACCTCTCACCTCCACAGCATACTACCCCTCCCACCTCTCACCTCCACAGCATACCACCCCTCCCACCTCTCACCTCCACAGCATACCACCCCTCCCACCTCTCCACAGCGAAGCTCCCCTCCCACCTCTCACCTCCACAGCATACCATCCCTCCCACCTCTCCACAGCATAGCTCCCCTCCCATCTCTCACCTCCACAGCATACCATCCCTCCCACCTCTCCGCAGCATAGCTCCCCTCCCACCTCTCACCTCCACAGCATACCATCCCCCCCACCTCTCCACAGCATACCATCCCTCCCACCTCTCCACAGCATAGCTCCCCTCCCACCTCTCACCTCCACAGCATACCATCCCTCCCACCTCTCCACAGCATAGCTCCCCTCCCACCTCTCACCTCCACAGCATACCATCCCTCCCACCTCTCCGCAGCATAGCTCCCCTCCCACCTCTCACCTCCACAGCATACCATCCCTCCCACCTCTCCACAGCATACCATCCCTCCCACCTCTCCACAGCATAGCTCCCCTCCCACCTCTCACCTCCACAGCATACCATCCCTCCCACCTCTCCACAGCATAGCTCCCCTCCCACCTCTCACCTCCACAGCATACCATCCCTCCCACCTCTCACCTCCACAGCATAGCTCCCCTCCCACCTCTCACCTCCACAGCATAGCTCCCCTCCCACCTCTCCACAGCATAGCTCCCCTCCCACCTCTCACCTCCACAGCATACCATCCCTCCCACCTCTCCACAGCATAGCTCCCCTCCCACCTCTCCACAGCGTAGCTCCCCTCCCACCTCTCCACAGCGTAGCTCCCCTCCCACCTCTCCACAGCGTAGCTCCCCTCCCACCTCTCCACAGCATAGCTCCCCTACCACCTCTCCACAGCGTAGCTCCCCTCCCACCTCTCCACAGCGTAGCTCCCCTCCCACCTCTCCACAGCGTAGCTCCCCTCCCACCTCTCCACAGCATAGCTCCCCTCCCACCTCTCCACAGCGTAGCTCCCCTCCCACCTCTCCACAGCGTAGCTCCCCTCCCACCTCTCCACAGCATACCATCCCTCCCACCTCTCCACAGCATACCACCCCTCCCACCTCTCCACAGCATAGCTCCCCTCCCACCTCTCCACAGCATAGCTCCCCTCCCACCTCTCCACAGCGTAGCTCCCCTCTCACCTCCACAGCATACCATCCCTCCCACCTCTCCACAGCATACCACCCCTCCCACCTCTCCACAGCATAGCTCCCCTCCCACCTCTCCACAGCATAGCTCCCCTACCACGGCCCACCATGGCATGGTGGTGTATTTGACAGGTGACTGGGATAAAATGAACTAAAGGGAGGACACAGAGGCTATTGGTAAATGACAGTGGTTCATTATGGAGGAGAGGGAAAGAGAGAGCCTTTAGCAACTGTAACGGGCCCAGCTGGGATAGATGAGAGAGTAGAGAGAAATTGTGAAAAGACACACTGGTAAAAGATGGTTGTAGATCCGTGAGAAAAAAACAACAACAGCTACCTATGTAAAATAATACAATGAATTATTCTATAAATAGTAGTTCCCACTTGTTCCTGAATAACTGACTAAAGTGCACTAAGCTGTTTCTCATACATACAGCTTAATTCTTGTAAAGCTGGTTGGCAAAGATTAAGGTGACCATTCCCCAAGCTAACAAGATCAGTCTAACCATCACTACAATAGCATAATCGTTTAATGCTTTTTTAATTGAAATACCACCGTCCTATACTTTCAGTGTGGCGATAGACTGAAGACTGGGGCCTAGTGTCTTCTGTATATTCATTCCATATCCCTTGTATAGGTGGGATGTATGCTGTGAGCTATAGAGCTGCATTGTAGATGGTGGCAGTAGCAGCCATGGGCCTTTCTGGCTCCGTGGAGCGGCGTGGAGAGCCGGCTCGGGCCCCTCTCCTGGGGTGTGACTAATGCAGGGCGACAGTGCCAAGGCAGGAGGGTGCCGTGGCCCTGCCAGGGAGCTGGCACTGCTCGGCTCGGCTCAAGGCCACCTTTGTTGTGAGCCCACTATCTTACCACAACATGTGCTTCTGTCAGGCCGAAGCTGGCTAAATCCCTTTTAGAGAACCCAAATCCTCTTGATGAGCTCCCATGTCTTTAATGTCTTAATTTTCTGTACATATTTATTTTGTTGCTTACTGTTGAGACGAGGGGAGGTGGGGAGGAGAAGAGGAGGGTAGTTTGTCAGGAGGAGAGGAAGGGAGTTGGGGTGAGGAGAGGTGGGAAGGAGGAGAGGAAGGGAGTTGGGGAAGAGGGAGGTAGGAAGGAGGAGAGAAGGGTAGTCGGGGAGGAGGAGAGGAGGGTAGTTTGGCAGGAGGAGAGGAAGGGAGTTGGGGTGAGGAGAGGTGGGAAGGAGGAGAGGAAGGGAGTTGGGGAAGAGGGAGGTAGGAAGGAGGAGAGAAGGGAGGTCGGGGAGGAGGGGAGGAGGAGAGGAAGGGCGGGGGAGAGATGGAATCAGAACAGGTAAGTAATTCATCACTACATTATGCCTCTACAATAATGCTGGCTGCTGGGAAAGATTTGATCTTTTTGAATTCATAATTATTTTGCTGTGAAACTTTGGGATTATAACTGTTTCATTGAAAATAAGCAGTACATTGTACGGATTCTATAGATGAATTCATGAAAAGGCATAGTGTACTACATCGACAGGTCTCATGAAAAGGCATAGTGTACTACATCGACAGGTCTCATGAAAAGGCATAGTGTACTACATCGACAGGTCTCATGAAAAGGCATAGTGTACTACATCGACAGGTCTCATGAAAAGGCATAGTGTACTACATCGACAGGTCTCATGAAAAGGCATAGTGTACTACATCGACAGGTCTCATGAAAAGGCATAGTGTACTACATCGACAGGTCTCATGAAAAGGCATAGTGTACTACATCGACAGGTCTCATGAAAAGGCATAGTGTACTACATCGACAGGTCTCATGAAAAGGCATAGTGTACTACATCGACAGGTCTCATGAAAAGGCATAGTGTACTACATCGACAGGTCTCATGAAAAGGCATAGTGTACTACATCGACAGGTCTCATGAAAAGGCATAGTGTACTACATCGACAGGTCTCATGAAAAGGCATAGTGTACTACATCGACAGGTCTCATGAAAAGGCATAGTGTACTACATCGACAGGTCTCATGAAAAGGGTACTCAACAGCATTCATGTTCATTTACAAATAATAATAATGAAATATAAACAGTTGTCACAAAAATATTGCTTTCACAGAAATATCTGAAGAAATAAACATCAAATTCCAAGGCAAACCAAAATAAAATCTGAATACAAAATGATTGACTAAAAGGAAATGTCTAGCACGTCTTTCAAAGCAGCTCCAGCCTTGGAGTAATGTCTCCCCTTGGTGGCGATTGACTGCCAGTGCACAGCTCTGAGTTAATTAGTGACTCAATGAATCCCAGCACACCACTGTATCCAGTAAGACAGGGTCCACACTATAAGGTGACAATTTTACATAATGTATTACACAACAACCCCATAGCAACTAGAATAAAAAAGAACAGTTTGTCCAGTCCCCTGGTCAGGCAATAGAGTCTTGCCAAAGCAAGTGAAATAGATAATAAACAAAAGTGAAATAAACAATACAAAATGAACAGTAAGCGTAACACTCAAAAAAGATCCATAAGAATAAAAACATTTCAAATGTCATATTATGTGCAAATAGTTAAAGTACATAAGAGAAAATAAATAAACATAAATATGGGTTGTATTTACAATGGTGTTTGTTCTTCACTGGCTGCCCTGTTCTTGTGGCAACAGGTCACAAATCTTGCTGCTGTGATGCACACTGTGGTATTTCACCCAGTAGATATGGGAGTTTATCAAAATTGTGTTTGTTTTCAAATTCTTTGTAGGTCTGTGTAATCTGAGGGAAATATGTATCTCTAATATGGTCATTAATTTGGCAGGTTAAGAAGTGCAGCTCAGTTTCCACCTCATTTTGTGGGCAGTGTACATATCCTATCTTCTCTTGAGTGCCAGGTCTGCCTACGGAGGCCTTTCTCAATAGCAAGGCTATGCTCACTGAGTCTGTACATAGTCAAAGCTTTCCTTAAGCTTGGGTCAGTCACAGTGGTCAGGTATTCTGCCACTGTGTACTCTCTGTTTAGGGCCAAATAGCATACTTTTTTTGGTTAATTCTTTCCAATGTGTGAAGAGATTAACTTTTTGTTTTCTCATGATGGGGCAACAGGTAGCCTAGTGGTTAGAGCATTGGACTTGTAACTGACAAGGTAATAATCTGTCATTCTGCCCCTGAACAAGGCATATAACCCACTGTTCCTAGGCTGTCATTGAAAATAAGAATTTGTTCTTAACTGACTTGCCTAGTTGATGGAATTTTGATGGAATAGAAGGCCCTTCTTGCCTTGTCTCTCAGATCATTCACAGCTTTGTGGAAGTTACCTGTGGTGCTGATGTTTAGGCCAAGGTATGTATACGTTTTTGTTTGTATAGGGCAACAGTGTCAAGATGGAATTTGTATTTGTGGTCCTGGCAACTGGATCTTTTTTGGAACACCATTATTTTGGTCTTACTGAGATTTACTGCCAGGGCACAGGTCTGACAGAATCTGTGCAGAAGATCTAGGTGCAGCTGTAAGCCCTCCTTGGTTGGGGACAGAAGCAACAGATCATCAGCAAACAGTAGACATTTGACTTCAGATTCTAATAGGGTGAGGACGGGTGCTGCAGACTGTTCTAGTGCCCGCGCCAATTCGTTGATATACACTGCATTCGGAAAGTATTCAGACCCCTTCCCTTTTTCCACATTTTGTTTCGTTACAGACTTGTTCTAAAATCGATACAATAATTTTTTCCCTTTATCAATCATCACACAATACCTCATAATGACAAAGCGAAAATAGGTTTTAAAAAGAAATACCTTATTTACATAAGTATTCAGACCCTTTGCTATGAAACTCGAAATTGAGCTCAGGTGCATCCTGTTTCCACTGATCATCCTTGAGATGTTTCTACAACTTGGAGTCCACCTGTGGTAAACTCAATTGATTGGACATGATTTGGAATGGCACACACCTTCCTATATAAGATACCACAGTTGACAGTGCATGTCAGAGCAAAAACCAAGTTATGAGGTTGAAGGAATTGTAGAGCACCGAGATAGGATTGTGTCGAGGCACAGATCTGGAAAAGGGCACCGAAACATTCCCCAAGAACACAGTGACCTCCATCATTCTTAAATTGAAGAAGTTTGGAACCACTAAGACTCTTCCTAGAGCTGGCCACCCGGCCAAACTGAGCAATCAGGGGAGAAGGGCCTTGGTCAGGGAGGTGACCAGAGTTCCAGAGTTCCTCTGCTGCGTTGGGAGAATCTTCCAGAAGGACAATCATCTCTGCAGCACTCCACCAACCAGGCCTTTATGGTAGAGTGGTCAGACAGAAGCCACTCCTCAGTGAAAGGCAGATGACAGCCCACCTGGAGTTTGCCAAAAGGCACCTAAAGGACTCTCAGACAATGAGAAACAAGATTCTCTGGTCTGATGAAACCAAGATTGAACTCTTTGGCCTGAATGCCAAGAATCATGTCTGGAGGAAACCTGGCACCATCCCTACGGTGAAGCATGGTGGTGGCAGCATCATGCTGTGGGAATGTTTTTCAGTGACAGGGACGGGGAGACTAGTCAGGATCGAGGGAAAGATGAACAGAGCAAGGTACAGAGAGATCCTTGCTGAAAACCTACTCCAGACCACTCGGGACGTCAGACTGGGGTGACGGTTCAGCTTCCAACAGGACAACAACAGCCAAGACACACAGCCAAGACAACGCAGGAGTGGCTTCGGGAAAAGTCTCTGAATGTCCTTGAGTGGCCCAGCCAGAGCCCGGACTTGAACCCTGAAAATAGCTGTGTAGCGACACTCCCGATCCAACCTGACAGAGCTTGAGAGGATCTGCAGAGAAAAATGGGAGAAACTCCCCAAAAACAGGTGTGCCAAGCTTGTAGCGTCCTGCACAAGAAGACTTGAGGCTGTAATCGCTACCAAAGATGCTTCAACAAAGTACTGAGTAAAGGGTCTGAATACTTACAGTGCCTTGCGAAAGTATTCGGCCCCCTTGAACTTTGCGACCTTTTGCCACATTTCAGGCTTCAAACATAAAGATATAAAACTGTATTTTTTGTGAAGAATCAACAACAAGTGGGACACAATCATGAAGTGGAACGACATTTATTGGATATTTCAAACTTTTTTAACAAATCAATTTTTTCCCATTCCTCCTTGCAAAACAGCTCGAGCTCAGTGAGGTTGGATGGAGAGCATTTGTGAACAGCAGTTTTCAGTTCTTTCCACAGATTCTCGATTGGATTCAGGTCTGGACTTTGACCTGGCCATTCTAACACCTGGATATGTTTATTTTTGAACCATTCCATTGTAGATTTTGCTTTATGTTTTGGATCATTGTCTTGTTGGAAGACAAATCTCTGTCCCAGTCTCAGGTCTTTTGCAGACTTCTTCCAGAATGGTCCTGTATTTGGCTCCATCCATCTTCCCATCAATTTGAACCATCTTCCCTGTCCCTGCTGAAGAAAAGCAGGCCCAAACCATGATGCTGCCACCACCATGTTTGACAGTGGGGATGGTGTGTTCAGGGTGATGAGCTGTGTTGCTTTTACGCCAAACATAACGTTTTGCATTGTTGCCAAAAAGTTCAATTTTGGTTTCATCTGACCAGAGCACCTTCTTCCACATGTTTGGTGTGTCTCCCAGGTGGCTTGTGGCAAACTTTAAACAACACTTTTTATGGATATCTTTAAGAAATGGCTTTCTTCTTGCCACTCTTCCATAAAGGCCAGATTTGTGCAATATACGACTGATTGTTGTCCTATGGACAGAGTCTCCCACCTCAGCTGTAGATCTCTGCAGTTCATCCAGAGTGATCATGGGCCTCTTGGCTGCATCTCTGATCAGTCTTCTCCTTGTATGAGCTGAAAGTTTAGAGGGACGGCCAGGTCTTGGTAGATTTGCAGCGGTCTGATACTCCTTCCATTTCAATATTATCGCTTGCACAGTGCTCCTTGGGATGTTTAAAGCTTGGGAAATCTTTTTGTATCCAAATCCGGCTTTACACTTCTTCACAACAGTATCTCGGACCTGCCTGGTGTGTTCCTTGTTCTTCATGATGCTCTCTGCGCTTTTAACGGACCTCTGAGACTATCACAGTGCAGGTGCATTTATACGGAGACTTGATTACACACAGGTGGATTGTATTTATCATCATTAGTCATTTAGGTCAACATTGGATCATTCAGAGATCCTCACTGAACTTCTGGAGAGAGTTTGCTGCACTGAAAGTAAAGGGGCTGAATAATTTTGCAAGCCCAATTTTTCAGTTTTTGATTTGTTAAAAAAGTTTAAAATATCCAATAAATGTCGTTCCACTTCATGATTGTGTCCCACTTGTTGTTGATTCTTCACAAAAAAATACAGTTTTATATCTTTATGTTTGAAGCCTGAAATGTGGCAAAAGGTCGCAAAGTTCAAGGGGGCCGAATACTTTCGCAAGGCACTGTATGTAAATGTGGTATTTCATATATATGGGGTATTGTGTGTAGATATGTGAGGGGAAAAACGATTTAATACATTTTAGAATAAGGCTGTAACGTAACAAAATGTGGAAAAAGTCAAGGGGTCTGAATTCTTCCCGAATGCACTTTATATGTTGAAGAGGGTGGGGCTTAAGCTGCATCCCTGTCTCACTCCATGGCCATGTAGAAAGAAATGTGTGTTTTTTGCCAATTTTAACCACACACTTGTTGTTTGTGTACATGGATTTTATAATGTGATATGTTTTCCCCCCCAAAACTTTCCATCAATTTGTATAGCAGACCCTCATACCAAATCGAGTCAAACATTTTTTTTAGATCAACAAAGCGAGAAGACTTTGCCTTTGTTTTGGTTTGTTTGTTTGTCAATTTGGGTATGCAGGGTGAATACGTGGTCGGTTGTATGGTAAAAAAGCCATTATTATTTTTATAAAAGTTTAACTTTTTACCTGGTAGTAACAGTCTTGTCCCATCACTGAAACTCCCATACGGACTCAGGATAGTCGAAGGTCTAGAGCCATGCGTCCTCCGAAACACGACCCTGCCAAGCCGCACTGCTTCTTGACACACTGCTCGCTTTACCCAGAAGCCAGCCGCACCAATGTGTACGGAGGAAACACCGTACAGCTGGCGACCGGAGTCAGCTTGCCGGCCACAATGAATTGCTAGAGCGTGATTTCACAAGGAAATTCCAGCCGGCCAAACCCTCCCCTAACCAGGAAGACACTGGGACAATTGTGGGCCGCCTCATGGGTCTCCCGGTCACGGCCGATGCAGTGCTTTAGACCACTGCGCCACTCGAGAGGACAAAAAAGGCAATTTAACATTTGCTCAGTACATTGTTTTCACTGAGGAAATGTAGTAGTCTGCTGATAATGATAATGTAGAGGATTGGCAAACAGTCTCCTTGGCAAACAGTCAGTATGCATCCCAAATGGCACCCTCTACATAGTGCACTAGTTTTAATCAGAACACTAGGTGCCCTGGTCACAAGGGAATAGGGTGCCATTAACCCTCAGTCCAATCCTAACTAGGACCAGTTACAGCATCACTATCATTGAATAAAACCCAAATAAAGAGTGAATGGATCACTGTCATTACAATCACACACACCTGGGAAGCAATTAATACCACAACAAAATGATCCAACAGTTAAATCAAGCCGTTTTATTTCATTGGCTCTGTGGTTGATCTGTGGTGGGTAGACAGTACGGCAGCCAGATGCATTTCTAATGCTGAAAACGAGAGAAGCACGCCACCTTGTGTTAGCAAACACTACTTTGCATGACAAAAAAACAGAGCAGTCTGTTCAACCAGAGAACGTACTCATAAAGCAGAGAAGGAAGAGTGCTGATCTAGGATCAGTTTAGTCTTTTAGGTCATATTGAAGAAAATTATATGGAACTTCCGTTTTCATTGCACGATGCTACAGTGTGTACTGATGAACACGCCCTGTCAGTTGGGTTGAGAGATGGACGTGGCTGAGGTAAAGGGCCGTAGGTACACGCCTCAGAGTGGAGATAAAGGATGCTGCATGGAGAACTGGGTCAGAGGGACACTATCGCTCACTGGCCCTGCGCTCACTCTCACGCAGTGAGGGGTAGGGGAGATGAAACAGAGGAGGGCAAGGAGTGTGTGTGTGTGTGTGTGTGTGTGTGTGTGTGTGTGTGTGTGTGTGTGTGTGTGTGTGTGTGTGTGTGTGTGTGTGTGTGTGTGTGTGTGTGTGTGTGTGTGTGTGTGTGTGTGTGTGTGTGTGTGTGTACGCAAATCTTATGATCTCCCTGACTCTATGCATAGAAGACACTGCTTTCTTCGGTAAAGATGCAATGCTCTTTCACTCACTTAATTTTCATAAGTCTGGATGTGACTCATCCTCTCCTGTTGTCAGGGGCGTGTGTGTGAGAGCCCGGCTGGCCTGGCTGGCCCAGCTGGAGACCAGGGGCCGGTGCTGGTGGGCTTCAGGACCACACAGAGACGAGCCAAACCAGAGAGGGAGGCCAGGCCAAGTGTTTTAATAAAGCTGAAAGTAGTCTAGTGAGTTTGGTTTCCTGCTCTTCTGCATCTCATCCCCCTCAGTCTTCCCCAATCTCCTTTTTATCTCTCTGTCCGCCTTCCTCTTTTTCCCTGGTCTCCCTTTCTCTCTGTGTCTGTCTCTCCTTCCTTCGCTCTTTCCCTCTCTCCTTATGCTACCTGATCCCGACCCAGCTCTTAATTCTCCACACTGCAGCATTAAATAGATATGCCCTGGTGAGCGAGAGGGTCAGCCCTTATTTCCGCAGAGCTTAATGAGAAGCACATTTCCGTGGTCCGCTCCGTAACCCCCCCAGCCTTCACATCCTGTCCACCACGTCGCGGGGGTTACCCCCCCCCCCGAACCTGACCGAACTGACTGGGATGATCAGCCCCCTGGGAGGGAGGAAGTGAGGTGGAAGAATCAGAAACCAACCGAGAACACCAGGGCACAGTACTGGACGAAGACTAATAAACACTGGATCGTCTCATTCCTTTACGTCACCAAAAGGGCTTCCCTTGCTAAAACCCTCATCACTAATTGCAAAGAAACTCACTACAATTGGTTTTGTACAGACCCACCCACACATTCTGGCTGTGTCAGAGTTGGCGGACTATGTCTATCGAGTGGACTCTATCTGGTATCTGGTCACAATCGTTGTTCACCTGCTTTTAAGAGGGAAGGTGTGTGTAGTGTGTTTACGGCAGGGCCTAGGAGGCGGTGTGTTTGATGTGGTGAATCCAGGCCTATCTGTCAGAGCCCTGGCTCCACCAGAAATACGATGGCTCAGGTCCCTGGCCTCCTGCAACAACCTACCCTGTACACCTCTTATTTATCCACTCAGTCACCTGGCAGAGCCAGAGAGCTGCACTGAAGGACACGTCCACTGCCTTAAAGGGGCAATAGAGGATTTCTAGATTGGTCTCTAGGGGTGCACATGAGCTAAAAAAGGTCGCTAAAAATTGACCTCATTGCACAAACACAGGCATGTGTTGGCCATTAAATCAAAAAACAATTTTCTAGATCCATAATTTTAGAGCCGAGAGGAGTGAAATGGTTCATGGCCCACATCTTATAAGAGAGAGGAGTGAAATGGTTCATGGCCTACATCATATAAGAGAGAGGAGTGAAATGGTTCATGGCCCACATCTTATAAGAGAGAGGAGTGAAATGGTTCATGGCCTACATCATATAAGAGAGAGGAGTGAAATGGTTCATGGCCCACATCTTATAAGAGAGAGGAGTGAAATGGTTCATGGCCCACATCTTATAAGAGAGAGGAGTGAAATGGTTAATGGCCCACATCTTATAAGAGAGAGGAGTGAAATGGTTAATGGCCTACATCATATAAGAGAGAGGAGTGAAATGGTTCATGGCCCACATCTTATAAGAGAGAGGAGTGAAATGGTTCATGGCCTACATCATATAAGAGAGAGGAGTGAAATGGTTCATGGCCCACATCTTATAAGAGAGAGGAGTGAAATGGTTCATGGCCCACATCTTATAAGAGAGAGGAGTGAAATGGTTAATGGCCCACATCTTATAAGAGAGAGGAGTGAAATGGTTAATGGCCCACATCTTCTAAGAGAGAGGAGTGAAATGGTTCATGGCCCACATCTTATAAGAGAGAGGAGTGAAATGGTTCATGGCCCACATCTTATAAGAGAGAGGAGTGAAATGGTCCATGGCCCACATCTTATAAGAGAGAGGAGTGAAATGGTTAATGGCCCACATCTTATAAGAGAGAGGAGTGAAATGGTTAATGGCCCACATCTTATAAGAGAGAGGAGTGAAATGGTCCATGGCCCACATCTTATAAGAGAGAGGAGTGAAATGGTTAATGGCCCACATCTTATAAGAGAGAGGAGTGAAATGGTTAATGGCCCACATCTTATAAGAGAGAGGAGTGAAATGGTTAATGGCCCACATCTTATAAGAGAGAGGAGTGAAATGGTTAATGGCCCACATCTTATAAGAGAGAGGAGTGAAATGGTTAATGGCCCACATCTTATAAGAGAGAGGAATGAAATGGTCCATGGCCCACATCTTATAAGCTCGCCACTCATTTCTAAGCTCTCTAATGTCATACGAATCGTACTCCAATCTCATGGCTTCAAAATCATAACCTCCACAGCCACTTGTGTCTTTGCTGCTATCGCAGGCATATGACTTGAGCTTCTTGTGAATAAAATTTACAGAGTTCAGCCGGCCAAACAGGCGAGTAGGAGTGAGCATAGAAGAGAGTACTGCAGTAGGCCCTGGTGGGAGGGGAGGGCTTCTGTATCCCCTTTCCTCCTGCAGTAGGCCCTGGTGGGAGGGGAGGGCTTCTGTATCCCCTTTCCTCCTGCAGTAGGCCCTGGTGGGAGGGGAGGGCTTCTGTTTCCCCTTTCCTCCTGCAGTAGGCCCTGGTGGGAGGGGAGGGCTTCTGTATCCCCTTTCCTCCTGCAGTAGGCCCTGGTGGGAGGGGAGGGCTTCTGTATCCCCTTTCCTCCTGCAGTAGGCCCTGGTGGGAGGGGAGGGCTTCTGTATCCCCTTTCCTCCTCTGCAACATGTTCAACATGCTGACCGGGAAAACTCCCTGAAGTGGGTCCCCATCTCAGAAATACTTACGCAAGACAGAGTACACACACAAGACAGTCACACACTAAGGATGGGCATTTTAAATTATTTCACTATTCAAACAATACCATGTTTTTTTTGTATATCCGGTGTGTGTGAACATATGTGCGTGAGTGTGTGTACACATGTGGGACAGCTGCAGAAGGCTGCAGAAGGCTGGCCCTGGGAATAGGTGCATCATGAATATTCAGGTAAAGCCTCTGGATGAAACAGCTGCCAGAGAGAGAACAAGAGGGAGAGAGAATGAGAGAGAGAAAGAGAGATCAAGAGAACGAGAGTGAGAGAACGAGAGAGTGAAAGATGGATAGAGAGAAAGAAAAAAAGAAAGAGAGAGACAGAGTCGCATGGCCCCACACAGTTGGAATGAAGGTCTGCTGTGGGGAACAGCCCATTAGGAGGAACAGCTTTGAGACAACAGAGAATAGAGCTCCTACTACACAGACAACCTGAGTTGGGATGTTTTGTTTAATTACAGCACAGACAATGCTACCTGGAGCCTTGGCAGCAGTTGGAGGGAGTCCTGATAGATCAGACACTACGCGAACAATACTAAACAAAAACATAAACGCAACATGCAACAAATTCAACGGTTTTACTGAGTTACAGTTCATATAAGGAAATCAGTCAATTGAAATAAATTCATTAGACCCTAATCTATGGATTACACATGACTGTGCAGGGTTGCAACCATGGGTGTGCCGGGGAGGACATAGGCCCACCCACTTGGGAGCCAGGCCCACCCACATGTGGGCTGCGGTTGTGAGGCCGGTTGGACATACTGCCAAATTCTCTAAAACGACGTTGGAGTCGGCTTATGGTAGTGAAATCATCATTAAATTATCTGTCAATAGCTCTGGTGGACATTCCCTAAAAACTTGAGACATCTGTGGCATTGTGTTGTGTGACAAAACATTTTAGAGTGGCTTTTTATTGCCCCCAGCACAAGGTTGACTTGTGTAATGATCATGCTGTTTAATCAGCTTCTTGATATGCCACACCTGTCAGGTGGATGAATCATCTTGGCAAAGGAAAATTGCTCACTAACAAGCATGTAAACAAAGTTGTGCACATCATTTGAGAGAAATAAGGTTTTTGTGCATATGGAACATTTATTTTATTTCAGCTCAGGAAACATGGGACCAACACTTTACATGCTGCGTTTATATTTTTGTTCTCTATATATATTAGAGAGAGAGAGACAAAGGTGGCCTAGTGGTTAAGAGTGTTGGGCCAGTAACTGAACTGTTGCTGGGTCAAATCCTAGAGCAGACTAGGTGAAAAAAAAGTATGTTGATGTGCCCTTGAGCAAATCACTTAACTTGAATTGCTCCTACAAGTCACTCTGGATAAGAGTGTCTGCTAAAATGTACTTCTACAATTAAGTACTGGGATATACAGTATATCATGGAACATTGTAGACTAAGGCACTGCCACTTTCATTTCTGGGGGACAGATGAAAGGGCAACAGAGAGCATCCCAGGGAATTTAAAGGACAATTCCACCCAAAAACTATATTTTGGTATTTGTTTGATTAGTCAATTGTTCCAAAAAGTTTTGCTTGTCAGCACTTAAGTTTTAGAGATATGTACCTCCCCGTACGATGCATTTCGCATCCGATGATGCAAAATATTTTCCTATAAATTTAAAACATTGCTCACAGTTTCTTTATGATCATGTAATCTAGTATTCAGTTTCTTTATGATCATGTAATCTAGTATTCAGTTTCTTTATGATCATGTAATCTAGTATTCAGTTTCTTTATGATCATGTAATCTAGTATTCAGTTTCTTTATGATCATGTAATCTAGTATTCAGTTTCTTTATGATCATGTAATCTAGTATTCAGTTTCTTTATGATCATGTAATCTAGTATTCAGTTTCTTTATGATCATGTAATCTAGTATTCAGTTTCTTTATGATCATGTAATCTAGTATTCTTTTGTGTTTTGTATTAACGTTTTGTGCAGAGCTCATTTGAAAAAGAGACTTGGTCTCAATATGACACCCTGTTAAAATCAAGGTTGATAATTGACTAACCAGAGAGTATTAGCTCCCCCTAATAGTGAAAATAGAATGAGTGAGGCCCTCACAGAATCGCAAAACACTGTTTTGTGGAACTTCACAACCTGCATTCTCTCTTAGTTGATGCTATCATGAAATCAACAAACCCTATCATCTTATCATAAGGATAGTGCATGGGGTAGCTCCATGGATAATGGGCCATTCAATGTTTGTTAGAACACAAGTGAGAATATCATCATTTCCCTCTCGTTCCCTGGTTGAACTATCAGTAGGCCCTGTAGTCTCCCATCTAGAGCAGATGTTAAAGTGAATCAGATGTCATTTCCTTACAGCAACAACCGCTTCCTTTCTTCAGACTATTCTTTTGTCATGTACAGGGAATTTTTGCACTGCTTGCCCTGGAGGGAGTTTCCAAACCTTGTGTTTCGGGGTTAAATCAAGTTCCCTAGCAAACTTTTCCCCCTAAATATGACAATTCTAATGTTGACTCTCCTCCGCCAGAGGAATAAATACAAATCCTAATTTGGGCCGTCCAGCTGTTTGAGCAACAACTGTCTGTTAAAGCTGCTGCTCCTCAGGGGAGCCACCCTGATCACATGTGATTCATCTGTTCACAACAACAACAAAACAACACTGCCACGATAAGACCTAGAGTAGGTACTACTACATCCTCCTGATATACATATAAAGTCACGTTCAACACTCACAAATCCCGTTGAAGTGTATGCCTGTAGTATGTATTTTCTGTTAAGTCAGTTGAAAACTTTTACATTTCATGTTTAATTTAGCAAAAAACCTATGATTGAAATGCTAATCTATTTCTAAACTGGCCTTGTGTATCTGGCAAGAAAAATGACCCAGAACTCTACTGAAGTTACTTCCCCTCCCCTTTCGAAAGTGTGAAATGGAGAGAGTATTTAATTACATTTACTTCATCATTTTTGTTTATTTCAATTTAGTTCAACGTCCTTGATTTCTTCACGGTGTCCCAGTTATCGATGCGATACGAGCCAAATCTGTTTCGGAAACTTCTGTGTCACGGAAGTGATGCAGAGAGGAGAACAGATGGGATGAATTAATTAGCCCATGTATGTTTAAGTAGAAAGGTATTTATTTGCGTGAGTGGCCAAGGAGCGGAATTACAGAAAGAAAGGGGAAAAAAAGAGAGGGACAGGGGAGTACTTCTTTTCACAGAATCTCAATGAAACCGGCGTTTTCACAAGCTCACAGTGATCGGGTTGCAACACAGAGTGGTTTCGGGGAATTATAAATAAATACGAGTAAAATAGGCAATCTAGAGTGGAGGAAAGCTCTTTGTTTACGGGGGGCTTTGGAGACCTGAGACGGACCCTCCAAATAAATAAATACAACCGCTACAGGAAGTTCAGCTGTTTCCCCTCAGGTCCAGTTTAGTTTTATTAGCTACAGTCCTGTAGAGATACCAAACAATGAGTCGTTCTCCCCCTTCGCTCTGCCCCTGCACGTGTACCGCTCCCACAGTGGGTCTCTGGCCTCCTCCACAACACTAGCACTGATCAAAGCAGTCATCTAGAGATCGCTAACAGACTTTTAGACTGAGATGCAGTCAGAATTATTCCAGTAGGAATGAACAAGAACCAAATTGATTTGGCTTAACGTAGAGAATCTTTGAGAGTTGGAACTTCACCTCTGAAATAAAGTACCACTCTGTTCTGCATCCATTCTTTAAACCTTGTCAATAATTGACACGCAGCACGCACCTGAAAATGGCAAAAGGCACGAGAGGACAGGTGCAAGGGGTTGAGCTTGGGCTTGGCTGAGGAGGCTGGTGAAACAACAGCTTGCTCTCAGTGGGGGTCCCGCAGAAGGAGCAGGTGAATAGATATCCATTGCACCTCTTTTACAGTGTGTACCTGACACACATTTTGAGAGGGAGTGATGGAGGAAAGAGAAGTGAGCCCTGGCAGTACAGGAAGCCGGGTGATGAAGATGAGAGTGCAGACGCCATCTGGCAAAAGTTTGGGTCAGTAAGTCAGAGGGGAGGCCAGGCTATGCGAGGGTCAACCGCGGTGATGTCCCTGTCTCTTATGAGCACAACCCTAGCACATACAAAACAAGAAGGCTACAGTCACAGGGTTCCGCTGGGGGGTTTTGAAAGAGCCCCATCATGGATTTCATCATCTGTCATTCACATACTGTATATAATCAGCCTCAGAGCTTGTTTAAAGTGAATATGTGCCCAATTAAGGTGTATGTTTTTCTCTGTTAAGAGAAATAATCCTTGGCCACCACCACCCCACCAGCAGGGGGTATCTTGGGATGTGAGGTCTGTCTGACCCGTTGTTCCCACAGCGTGGTGTGTAATCTGAGCCAGAGGGCCATCCATCCCCACAGCTCCAGTGATACTGACCACATACACGGCCAGCCAGGGCCAGCCAGACCACGGATCTCCAGCTGGGCTGTACTGTACACACTACAGTCATTTACAGGCTTAATTAAGTCTGCTGCGTCTGCCGTTCTCCCATTTCATTGTTCCTCTCCCTTAATGAGCCCTTTCATTCACCCCAAATGGCTCTTTTATTCACTCGGCGAGGAAGAGGAGCGTGATGCCTAAAACAAACTCCAACCGTGACTGTCTGGGACGGGCGGCCCGGGTGGGGTAAGGATGGGGGCAGTAAAAAGTGGGGTTCTCCCTCTCCTCCTTCCAGCAGTTTGGGGCTGGACTGGAACACCTAATATGGTTAATTAATTCCCCCGGTCGACCATCAGTCCTGGGCTCCCACAGGCTTCTCTGGTTTCACCCTCTCTACAGCCCAGGTACCTGGTCCAATACCTGGACGGTTTCACCCTCTCTATAGCCCAGGTACCTGATCCAATACCTGGACGGTTTCACCCTCTCTACATCCCAGGTACCTGATCCAATACCTGGACGGTTTCACCCTCTCTACATCCCAGGTACCTGGTCCAATACCTGGATGGTTTCACCCTCTCTACAGCCCAGGTACCTGGTCCAATACCTGGACGGTTTCACCCTCTCTACATCCCAGGTACCTGGTCCAATACCTGGATGGTTTCACCCTCTCTACAGCCCAGGTACCTGGGCCAATACCTGGATGGTTTCACCCTCTCTACAGCCCAGGTACCTGGTCCAATACCTGGATGGTTTCACCCTCTTTACAGCCCAGGTACCTGGTCCAATACCTGGACGGTTTCACCCTCTCTACATCCCAGGTACCTGGTCCAATACCTGGACTGTTTCACCCTCTCTACAGCCCAGGTACCTGGTCCAATACCTGGACGGTTTCACCCTCTCTACAGCCCAGGTACCTGGTCCAATACCTGGACGGTTTCACCCTCTCTACAGCCCAGGTACCTGGGCCAATACCTGGATGGTTTCACCCTCTCTACAGCCCAGGTACCTGGGCCAATACCTGGATGGTTTCACCCTCTCTACAGCCCAGGTACCTGGTCCAATACCTGGACGGTTTCACCCTCTCTACATCCCAGGTACCTGGTCCAATACCTGGACTGTTTCACCCTCTCTACAGCCCAGGTACCTGGTCCAATACCTGGATGGTTTCACCCTCTCTACAGCCCAGGTACCTGGGCCAATACCTGGATGGTTTCACCCTCTCTACATCCCAGGTACCTGGTCCAATACCTGGACTGTTTCACCCTCTCTACAGCCCAGGTACCTGGTCCAATACCTGGACTGTTTCACCCTCTCTACAGCCCAGGTACCTGGTCCAATACCTGGATGGTTTCACCCTCTCTACAGCCCAGGTACCTGGGCCAATACCTGGATGGTTTCACCCTCTCTACAGCCCAGGTACCTGGGGTGGAAAACCCTCAGCCACTGATCACTGGTAAAACTGGAGATACTGCCAACAGATCTCTGACCAGAACAGGCTGATTGTACAGTGATACAGAGCAAATAAAGAAGTTGGAGCCAGCAAGCAACAAAAAAAGGTAGCAAAAAAAAAAAGGTTGCAAAAAATACAAAAGCTAGCAACAAAAAAATGAATTCTACAAATATCTCTCTGCTATGATACCAAAAAATAGGGCCAAGAGGAGAGGAGCCGGGTTGTGGCAACGCAAGCACACTCATTCAGCAGGAAGATGGAAACAATTAGCGTTAGGGGGGACCTGCTCTGTGTTCACCAAGGGATGGCTTGGATTTGGGGAGAGGAGGATCCCGGCTGTACCCTGATTGCAGGAGGATGTATCCACTTTGGGAGGCAGGCCCGGCCGGCGGTCTCACTTTCTCCAGGCCACGGTGGAGGTCAAGGGTCAGGGAGGGGGGACTTCAGGAGGGAATACCAATTTCTCCTCAACAGACCCATCACCATACAGAACATATATTAAATATCTGTAGCCTGCAGACATGGGCTTCAAAGGCCATGCTACTGAACTGACAGGGATTTACATGGTCTCGGTGTCTCCAACCTAGTCTCCAACCCTGACTAACTCCTCCATCCCACCTTCTTGGGCCATCCCACCTCCTTGGGCCATCCCACCTCCTTGGGCCATCCCACCTCCTTGGGCCATCCCACCTCCTTGGGCTATCCCACCTCCTTGGGCTATCCCACCTCACCAGAAAATGGTGGTCGGCTAATCAGAATCCCACACCAGTCTCTGATGTGGGGTTCTGATTAGCCGACCACCATTTTCTCCCCAGTATGCTCAAAGAAAAACACACTATAATCTGGTGTACATACCCCAGGCCCATAAAGGGAGCCCATGTGGCTGTAATGTGTGGACACCTGCCTGCCTTGTCTGCCAGCCCAGTGGGTCACCTTGCTCCTCTGGACAGATGGTTGCCTTCGCTGGTAACCCCACCACCACCACCCCCCTGACCTACGCCCTTCTCCCCCGATTGCTCAGTTTGGCCAGGCAGCTAGTTTTATTAAGAGTTTTGGTGGTTCTAAACTTTTTCCATTTAAAAATGTCCCCAAGAACACCTTCAATGCTGCAGAAATGTTTTGGTACCTTTCCTCAAATCTATGCCTCGACACAATCATGTCTCTGGGCTTTACAAACATTACTTTGACCTCATGGCTTTGTTTTTGCTCTGAAATTCACTGTGAACTGTGGAACCTTATATTTTATTTTTATTTACCTTTATTTAACCAGGAAAAGCCCATTGAGACCTAGAGTCTATTTTTCAAGGGAGACCTGGCCAAGAAGGCAGCAACAATCAATACATTACAGAATTAAAACATACAACACAACATGATCCAGTCTAAAAAAACATTTACACTCCTCCGTAATAGAGTGTCCCATAAATATTTTAAATTCATTCAGTGGCACTAACGTATCTAGATGAAGCATGGATTGTAGATTATTCCATGCCTCTGGTGCACAAGACAAGAAGGCAGTCTTGCCTAATACTTGCCAACTTACCATTTGGTACAAGGTGCAATAGTGGGTGAGTGACTTGGCATTTGTAATAAAATGCAAGGATGACATCATACATCATTCTACATCTGCATGTCTTGCTGCTTGGAGTTTTAGGCTGGGTTTCTGTATAGCACTTGATAACATCAGCTGATGTAAAAATGGCTTTATAAATACATTTGATTCATTGATGATAAACAGAGTCGTCTCTGTAAGACGGAGGAGGCTGAATGCATATACAACAAGTCACCATAATCAATTACAGAGAGAAAAGTGGCCTGAACAAGCTTCTTTCTAGCCATAAGTTGGAGCAAGCCTTATTATGAAAATAAAAACTCAATTTCAATTGAAGCTTCCTCACAAGATTAGCCATATGAACTTTAAAGGACAACTTGTCATCCAACCATATACCTAGGTATTTGTAGGATGACACTTTCAATGGATAAGCCACCAGATGGAACAATGCTAACCTTCTCTGGCTGAGGGCAAGATCTGGTAAAGGTCAAGAATTTAGTTTTTTTGTAGATTCAAGAACAGTTTGAGCCCAGAAAGGGAGGCCTGCAGTGACTGAAAAGCAGTCTGAAGCTCTTCAACAGCCTGAACCAGAGAAGGAGCACATTAATATATGACTGTATCATCTGCACATAGATGGAAATTTGCTGGTTGCATCCCATTTCCAAAATCATTAATAAAAATTGTGAACAAGACAAAAGCAAAAATTGAACCCTGGGACACACCTCTATTCATCTCAAGATAACTATACCTGTGATTGTCAGTATATACACATTGTGTTCTGTCAGAAAGATAGTTTCTAACCCAATTTACTGCCCATTCACTGAGACCAATGTTACTGAGTCTAGCTAGCAACAATTCATGGTCACCTGAATCAAAGGCCTTTGATAAATCAACAAACAGAGTAGCACAATGCTGCTTTTTATCAAGTGCATTAGTGATGTAATTTGCCACTGCCGTAGCTGCAGTTGTGGCACTGTGCCCCGGTCTAAAGCCAGACTGAACCCCACTCAGTATGTACTTTTCAATGAAGATGTTTTTTTAACTGTGGGTTCACTAGGGTTTCATAGACTTTGGCCAGGATAGGGAGGGGAGATAGGACCATAGTTACTAGCATCTGAGGGATCTCCTCCCTTTAGCACTGGGGGTCATAAGCTGATTTCCAAATGCTGCGTATGGAATTGGTCAAGAGACTCGAGTTGAAATTGTGAGCCACAGTAATAATTCAGTAATACCAGCTGCTATCTTTAAGAGGTAGGGATCCAGGTTGTCTGGACAAGCAGACTTTTTAGTGTCTATTGTCTTTAGTGCTTTATAGACCTCAGTATAAGAAACAGGCTCAAAGTTAAAATGGTTCACATGAGGTCCTATATCATAGTTTACTGTAACAGAGCTTACATTAGAGGCCTGGGCCCCACCATTATCAAAAACTGAACCAGTAGATATGAAGTCCTTGTTAAAAAAAATCTACAATATGGGCTTTATCCTTCACTTCATTAGAATCCATCATTAAATGGTCAGGAAGGTCAGAGGATACATTATTTATTTATTTTATTTTACCTTTATTTATCCAGGTAGGTCAGTTGAGAACAAGTTCTCATTTACAACTGTGACCTGGCCAAGATAAAGCAAAGCAGTGCGACAAATACAACAACACAGAGTTACACATAAACAAACGTACAGTCAATAACACAAAAAGAAAAGAAAAATGGAAAAATCTATGTACAGTGTGTGCAAATGTAGAAGAGTAGGGAGGTTAGGCAATAAATAGACCACAGAGGTGAAAATAATTACAAATTATCATTAATACTGGAGTG